>NW_005871174.1:854593-900300 GCF_000147115.1 Myotis lucifugus
CTAATCTTGCACGAATTTCGTGCATTGGGCCTCTAGTACATATATAAAGACTAGAGGGGCCTGGTGCATGAAATTCGTGCACGAGGGAGGAGTTTGTCCCTTAGCCCGGCCTGCACCCTCTCCAATCTAAGACCCCTCGGGAGATGTCTGACTGCTGGTTTAGGCCCAATCCCACAGGTATCGGGCCTAAACCGGCAGTTGGACATCCCTCTCACAATTCGGGACCTCTGGCTCCTGTTTGCCTGCTTGCCTGCCTGATTGCCCCTAACCGCCTCTGCCTGCCTGCTTGATGCCCCTAACTGCTCCCCTGCCGGCCTGATCACTCCCAACTGCCCTCCCCTGCTGACCTGATCACCCCCTAATTGCTCCTCTGCCAGCCTCAATGCCCCCAACTGCCCTACCCTGCTGGCCTGATTGCCCCTAACCGCCTCTGCCTCGGCCCCTGCCACTGTGGCTTTGTCTGGAAGGACGTCCGGTCAAATTAGCACATTACCCTTTTATTAGTATAGATGCCTAACATAATGCCTGATATGTGGCAGGCATACTGAATGAGGAGGCAAGTAGTAAATAAATGAGTGAGTTTAAAAATGTAGATCTGTCTTCAGTGTAGAATAGGTTATTAGGAGACACTTAGGAGAGTCAATTCTTAATTATACAAGCAAAATATGGATATTTTCTCTATCAAATACGTAGAATACCCTTGCCCCAAGACATAATATTTTATTTATCGATCTACCATCTCATCCCCAAGTGACTATCATCCATAGAGATAACTATTCTTGTCAGTTTGGTGAATGTTCTTCAAAGTTTTAGAATGCAGTTAGATGTACAGGTAGATAATACAGCTATGTTTTGTGTTTACTTATTTTTGTTGTTGTTAACCCTCACCTGAGAATATTTTTTCATTGATTTCTTTAGAGAGAGTGGGAGGGAAGAGACAGAGAAACAGAAACATTGATATGAAAGAGACACATCGATTGGTTGTCTACTGCATGCGCCCGGAGGGAGCCAGGGATCAAGAATCGAACCCTTGACCCTTCAGTCTGCAGGCCGATGCTCTATCCACTGAGCTAAACCGGCCAGGGCTGTGTTTACTTACTTTTATAAAAATGGAACACAATTTGAAAAAAAATTTAAAATGCAAGTATTTATAAATATTTATTTGATAAAACATTAGATCTTATATAAATACTTGTCAAAATTTAAAATATTTAACTAAGGTCCATTAGAACAAATGTGATTCTAAGAAGCTAAGGTGGTTTTTTATACATACATTTTTAGCAAACTTATTTTGGCAGCAAAATAATATAACAATTATAAAAATACTTTGATTTTTCTTTCTTTCCTTCTTTGTTAAATAGATTGCCCTAATGATACTGCACTTACCAAATATATATATATATATTAGTGAATGCTTACTATGTGTCAGGTACTGTGTTAGATATTTTCATCAATTGGCTTAATCTTAAAATAAAGCTTTTAAGATAAAATATTTTATAGAAGCAGAAAATGATGCTCTCAGAGAGTAATTTGTCTAAAGTCACATAGCTAGAAAACAGTAAAGCTAGGAACTGAACTGATTTTGATTTCATAGTCTCAATCAGTAAAAAGCCACTGATCATTTATGCGCCAGCCACCTTTCTAGCTATTCCGTTAGTACATAGAAAAGGTCCTTGTTTCTCTGCCTTTTACATCTTATGTAAAAAATAAATACATAAGATGATTTTAGGTAGAAATAAAGTGTTATGGAGAAATAAAATACAATAGAGACATGGGTTGGACATTAGTAATAGTGGTATTTTAGATAGGATACTCAAAAAATGACCTAAGAAATAACATTTGAGGTGAGATCTGAATAATTAGAGTACTTCAGATCTGAAGTAGTGCAATGTATCATTTTATTTCTGTATTTCATTGGGCTTGTTTCATTTGTATATGAATTGCAGTCTCAGCAAAAATAAAAATTTCTAAAGGAAGAACTGAATTTTATATATAAACACACATAACATATTTTAAAGGCATAACAAAACAGAAGAAATTTGAAGGTACAACAGTATACTACTATCTGCTCTACATACCTCTAAAGGTTATGATATGAATCAAAGAAGTGAAAATGCTAAATAAATGTCAGTTGTCAAAATATAAACAAGTAATGACAATTTAAGAATAAACTCAATAGAGATTTACTACTGATTTGAGATATGTTTTGAAGGTAGAATTCATCAAACTTGCTAATAATTTGTATGTTGCATGTAAGGAAAAAGAGGATCAAGAATGATTCTCCATGTTTTGGCTTGTACAATTGATAGATGGTACTGACATTTACTAAGATGGAGAAGACTAGAAGAGTAGTAGGTCTGGGAAGTGGTGGGTGAGGTCAGGAAAAAATAGGAAAAATCAGTAGCTTAGTTTGAGAAGTTAAATGAGAAATAATATCAGCCATACAGAGGGAAAGTCAAGTAAATTTGGTGAGTCCTGGCTGAAGATATAAATTTAGTGAGTCCTGGCTGGTGTGGCTCAGTTGGTTGGAGTATCACCCCATAGACCGAAAGGTTGCAGGATTGATCCCTGGTCAGGTGTGTATAGTAGACAGCTATTCGATGTTTCTCTCTCAAATCAATGTCTCTCTCTCTCTTCCTCTTCTTCCCTCCCTCTCTCTAAAATCAATGAAAAATTTATCCTTAGGTGAGGACTTAAAAAAAACCGACCTAAATTTGGTAAACACTAGCATGTAGAGCAGTGATGGCGAACCTATGACACGCGTGTCAGAGGTGACACGTGAACTCATTTTTTTGGTTGATTTTTCTTTGTTAAATGGCATTTAAATATATAAAATAAATATAAAAAATATGTCTTTGTTTTACTATGGTTGTAAATATCAAAAAATTTCTATATGTGACACGGCACCAGAGTTAAGTTAGGGTTTTTCAAAATGATGACACGCCGAGCTCAAAAGGTTCGCCATCACTGACGTAGAGTGTAGCTATTAAGAGCACTTTCCTAGGTTCAAATCCTAGCTCCACCATTTAAGAGCTATAAACTGGGATAACAATAGGGGGAACTACATATATGTATATATTTAATTTTGTGTATGCTATTATTTTTTATGCATTTGAATAAGTAAAACTTTCATATTATATCACATTCAAGAATTACAAAAAGGATTCTAATTTAGTCTACTTTCTATGTCTTTCATTGGAAGCAATATATATACCACTTTCTTGGATACTTTCAGAGATATTGTAAACATATACAGATACTTAAAATTACCCTTTAAAATACAAATACTAGTATTCCGTACAATAATATGACAGACTATTCTACCCTTTCTCTTTCCACTTAACAATGTACTTTGAGTATATTTGGTATTTAAAGTCATGGTCATAATGGCATTCCCTAGGGATAAAATGTAACAGAAAACAAAAGTTTTAGCCCTGGCCACGGTGTCTAAGTTGGTTGGGCATCATCCTGTGCCTGTTTGATTCCTGGTCAGGGCACATGACTGGGTTGTGGGCTCGATCCCTGGTAGGGAGCATCTCACATCAATGTTTCTCTTTCTCTCCTATCCTCTCTCTCTAAAAACAACAACAAATCAATTTTAAAAAATTATTTAAAAAAACAAACCCAGCAAAAATTTTATTAAAAAGAATCTAAGTTTTTATTTAAATTATCAAGTATGATTTAGGGTAATCCATGAAATTTCAACATGGACAACAGAATTAAATAGATTTTTTGTTTTTGTTTTTGGTGGCAAAAGGTAAAAATTTCTAAAGTCTTATTTTCTATTTGGGAAAGGGGGTGGGGGACGAGAATTAATTCAGAGAGCTTTTTTTCCTTTCCAGAAAAAAATTAGTCAAGAAAAATTCAGAGAAAGGTCTAAAGCATACTTACACAGCTCTTGGTTCAGAAAAGACATCAGTATGAATGTGCATCATTAGGTCCCCACCGGCAGCATATTCCATTACAAAGCAAACATGCTCTTTGGTTTGGAAACATGCAAAAAGGTTCACCAAAAATGGATGCCTTACACTATTCACAGTTTCAAAAATTCTTTTTTCACACATCAGGCTGTAAGAGAAAACATTTAAAAATAAATAGGTTTTTTTCTTCCCTTAGGTTCTAGCTGGAAACAATGCTCTTTAAAAATTACCAAACTCTAAACTAAGCAAAGTTCTTAACTATTATAACTTTAAAACCATAAAATATGTCTTTGTTTTGCTACATATGCTTTAAAAAATTTGGTCTGCTTGATGTATATAATGAATTGAAATATGTTAATGCAAACTAAAATATATGATTAGTATGACAAAGATTATAGAGTTTGCACTGACAGTACCAGAGCAGCACACGTATAGCTAGTGTTATAGTTAACAGAAAAGACTTAATTAGGGTAAACTGTGAAAATTTATCAGGAAATGGTCAGAGAATTTAGCAATCTAAAGCATAATAAAAATAAAAGTTTGTGACCAAGGTAATTTCAAGGACAGTCTTTTTAATTCATAAGTTACAGAATTCAAGTATTTTATCATATAATATATGAAGTAAAGATATGCTGCATAAGTTTTAATTTGGAAGGCTGACTGGAAAATAGAGAGGCTACATGGAGAATTCTGTAACATGCTTCAAGAAGCTCCTTGAGAGTGGTGTAATTTCTCTGTAAAGTCTATAGAATCATAGGTTTTTTTCTGTAAGAATTCTTACAAGCTGCTAGAAAGAACATTGTTCAAAATTTCTGACTCTGGAACATTAATTTTGACTAAATAGAAAAAAATTACTACTCCTTCTCTCCCTGAAAATCAACTTGACTTAAAGTAGAAGAAAATCAAGTCAAATATTCAAGTACAACTTGGAATTAACTTATTTTCATATTTAATCACCCTATTTATGATAGTTTTGCTGTTATTAAGTCACAACTTCAGAAAAATAAATAATTTTATTTATTTATTTTTATTTCCCTTTATTAAGGTATTACAAATGTGTCCTTATCCCCCCAATGCCCCCCCCCCCAATCCTGCCCTCACCCTCACCCCCGGTGTCTGTGTCCATTGGTTATGCTTATATGCATGCATACAAGTCCTTTGGTTGATCTCTCCCCCTTACCCCCACCCTCCCCTACCTTCTCTCTGAGGTTTGAGCATCTGATCGATGCTTCTCTGTCTCTGGATCTGTTTTTGTTCATCGGTTTATGTTTTAAAAAACTAACCTGTCTACTTCGTCTCGAGCTACAATGTCTCCTTTCTTTAAGGCTTTTATAGCAAACATCTCATTTGTGTGTTTATATTCAGCCAAAAGCACCTGAAATGAGATTAAATAATTATTTCCCACCAGAGTTATTACTTTTGTAGGTATTAAAGAAATATTAAGAGATTACCTTTCCAAAATGTCCTCTACCCAAGACAGCACAACATCTGAAGTCTTGTAGATTAAACTGAAACATTTGTTGAGATCTGAAAACAGCAATATCATTTAAAAATAAGGTAGAAGTATGAGACCAAACATGCAGTAGCAAAGTTCTGTACATATTCTTTACCTTCTATCCTCAAGTTCTCGAACTCCACTGTATTCTAGGCTTGATTGAGGAATATCAGCTTCAAATTCAGATTGAGATTTTGGACGTATACTATTTCTGTCATTTTCAATATCAAAAACAGCTTCTGAGTCCTGTGAAATATTAAATACTCATTAAATCAAAGAAACATTCAACTTAGTAGGTAAGGATAAAGTTAAAATAAAAATGTCAGAAGTCAGTATCTGTAAGAAAAGTTAAATTCAGATACTAAATATTCATTTTAAGGTTAATTGTATATTGTATTTATCTAAAACATGTGAAAAATTTAACACATTAATGCCACCTTCAGTGTGTATTCAGAAATCATGTTAACCAAGCCAGAAGAAGAAGAGTGTTTACACAATATATCATTTACTATCAATCATGTTCTTATGCTCTTTTTAGCTGAAGCAGCCTATTTTATCTCTACTGGCCCATGGACATCTAGAGATTTTTATGTTTCACTCATAAGAACACAAAACACAGACAACTAAAAAAAAATCCTCACCTGAGTATATGCTCATTGAATTTAGAGGGGGAGGAAGTGAGGGAGGGAGAGAGAAAAAGAGAAAAGGAGGGGGGACAAAGAGAGAGAGAGAGAGAGAGAGAAATATTGATGTGAGAGAGAACATCGATCTACTGCTCTCCTAATGGGATCCAACCTGCAACCCAGGAATTTGCCCTAACTGGGAATGGAACCTGTGACACTTTGGCCCATGAGATGATACTCCAACTAACTGAGCAATACTGACAGGACACAGACAATTTTTAAATAATTGAAATGTATACCTCATTCACTATGATGCTTTTACTGGTAATTCAAATGGTAAAAATAAAAGTTTAAAATGCCTTGCCTGTTCTGGTGCATCCAAATCTCTTAATTCAGCAGATTCATCCATTTCTCCAAGGGAAGTATCACGTGGTGGGGCTGGAGGAGGTTCAGGTTCAAGATCAAAGTCCAATTTGGTTACTGTAGAATCACTTATAAAAGAGAAAGTAATTCACCAAAAAGTTATCAAAAATATGTATTTTAAATAATCTAAAATTAAAGCAAACAATTTTTAATTTTTAAAAGTAATCAGAATACTAATTTCATCATACAATTTGGAAAAAAAATGAGACTTTAAATAGGCCCACTGTAATCAATAGATACAAATGTTACAATTTTTTTTATTTTTTATAAAAGCAATGCTTAAATCTTAGACACGTACCTAGTTGGAGATGCTAGTTCTGGGATGCGTACATCAACCACTGGCACTGTAGCAGGCCCAGGTGCTTGAGGACTAAAGGTGCCAGAATGATTTACTGTAGGAATAGCTCTTCTTACTAGCCTTCCCCAAGTGGCAATATTAATATTCATTTGAGGAGCTCTGAGAAATGTTTTGCCTGTGGATATTGTAAATAAACAGAACAAGTAATTTTTTTACATATTACCAAAAGCTATAATTAAAAAATTCATATTCATTGGTTTATAATTTAAGGACAAATAAAATGTGCCACTTAAAAAATAGTTAACTATTTGTTATAAATACTAGTGCAAAACAGCAAAAACAGTTTTAAAGATAAATAGGTAGATACTTTATTTTTAAAGTCTAGTAATGATATGTGGTTAAGGCTTAATAAAAATTCTTATCTTTTGGAGATACTAACTATAATATTTAAGAATAAATCAATATGATGTCTGGATTTGCTCCAATTAATCTGAGGAAGTAATGAGTGAAAGAGATATAAAGAAAACAAAATTGGCCATGAGTTGACTGTGGTTGAAGTTCAGTGATGGTACATTGCTCTAGTCTCTCTACTTATGAGTATGTTTAAAATATTTCTTAATAAAAATAAATGAATACACAGATAAAAATAAAACAAAAAACAAAGATGGATATCACTTTTAAAACATTATGGAGAGATTCCAAAATGGTGCAGAAAAGTAGAAACTACACGGACATGCTCCCAAGACCAAACTGCAATTATAATTAAAATACAGATAAACCACCCTGAATAATCAACTGCAGACTAGCTGGAGAGAACCCTGATAACCAAGGATGGAAAGTGGAGACCGTATAGAGACTGATGGGAATTGAGGAGACACGAAAGGGCTGGCTAGGCTCCCACAGACAGCAGCTGAATTTTCAGAGAGATATCTCAGCTATGTGGGGTTGCCACTGAGAACTCTGGGGTCTAAACCCCAAGTTGGGCCCCCCAGCCCAGAACTGAGAAAGGTGCCCACATAACATCTGGCTGTGAAAAGCAGCAGGGTTGCTGTCTACCAGGGAGAGATGGCTGGAAATGCAGGCACTCTCTTAAAGGGCCAATGCACAAAATTTCATGTGCAGCCACTCACCTTGGGCTCTGGCAGAGGAAGAGCAGAGTCGACTGGAGCTATGTGAGCAGAAACCAGGTTTGGGGACTATGGGGTTAGAGCTTGGAAGGCAGACAACTGTTTCCTGTGCTGAGACATTCCCTCATACTGCAGAGGACATCTTTCTCCTGTACACCTTTACCATCAAGGCAGCTTTTGCCTGGAGGTAGGTGGGGGGAAAGTAATTGAAAACTTCTTGCCCCACTTTATAGAGTTTCTGAGGCCCATTAAGAGACTGAAAATAACAATCAGAGACAGAGGCAGGTCTCTGGAGTCTTTGCCCCACCCAGTTGGAAAACCTCTCACCCCTTCCAGTGGTGGGTAGCCTAAGGCTAATCAAGACTGAATACCATGCCGAAACCGGTTTGGCTCAGTGGATAGGGCGTTGGCCTGCGGACTGAAGGGTCCCAGGTTCGATTCCGGTCGAAGGCATGTACCTGGGTTGCGGGCACATCCCCAGTGGGAGATGTGCAGGAGGCAGCTGATCAATGATGTTTCTCTCTCATCGATGTTTCTAACTCTCTATCTCTCTCCCTTCCTCTCTGTAAAAAATCAATAAAATATATTTTAAAAAAAAAGACTGAATACCAATCAGATTGCAGACAGAGGTGGGTCTCTGGAGGTTTTGAGTCTTTGCCTGATCTAACCCAGGCCTGGGGCAAGGAAAAACAGATCTTGGTGCACATCTTGGTCCTTTCCAAAAGAACCGAGCCCCAGCAGAGGAAGCCACAACCTGTGGATAGTTGATAGCTCCAAACAGGTACTCAGGTCCAGTCACAAACAGCGCCTGACATTTTCCTGCACTAGTGATTGGGAGTCATAGCAGATCTACCTAATAAACAGACACAAACCTAAACAGACAGCCAAAATGGGGAGACAAAAAAACAACCCCCAAATGAGAGAAAAAGAGAATTCTCCAGAAGAAGTGCTTAATGAAATGGAGATAAGAAATTTATCAGATGTAGAGTTCAGAATAATGACTGCAAAGATGCTCAACAGCGTGAATAAAGATATAGTAACTATGAAAAAAGACCTGTCGGAAATAAAGAATGACAACACTAATAAAGAACACACTGGAAGTCATCGCCACAGTGATCGGGCAAGAAGAAGAAATAATGAGAAAGTAAAACTCTCATTATATGCAGATGACATGATATTGTACACAGAAAACCCTAAAGACGCCATAAAAAAATTACTAGATTTAATAAATGAATTTGGCAATGTAGCAGGATACAAATTAACACCCAGATGTTGATGGCATTTTTTATATACCACTAACGAATTCTCTGAAAGAGAAATTAAACAAACAATCCCATTTACCAGTGCAACAACAAAAAAAATTAAAATATTTAGGAATAAACTTAACCAAGGAGGTAAAAGACATGTACTTCAAAAAATACACAGTGTTGAAGAAAGAGATAGGGGAAGATATAAAGAAGTGGAAGAATATATCGTGTTCATGGATTGGTAGAATTAACATCACTAAAATGTTCATACTACCCAAAGCAACCTATAGATTCAATACAATCCCTATTAAAATACCAACAGCATATTTCACAGATCTAGAACAAACTCTCCAAAATTTATATGGAACCAAAAAAGACCCCAAATAGCTGCAGCAATCTTGAGAAAGAAGAACTAAGTTGGAGGGATTATAATACCAGATATCAAGTTATACTACAAAGCCACTATAATCAAAACAGCCTGGTACTTGCACAATAACAGGCACATAGATCAATGGAACAGAACAGAGAACCCAGAAATCGACCCAAGCCATTATGCTCAATTAATATTTGACAAAGGAGGCAAGAATATACAATGGAGTCAAGAGAGTCTCTTCAATAAATGATGTTGGGAAAACTGGACAGATACAGGCAAAAAAATGAAACTAGACCACCAACTTACACCATACACAAGAATAAATTCAAAATGGATAAATGACTTAAATGTAAGTTGTGAAATCATAAAAATAGGAAATCATAGGCAGCAAAATCTCAGACATCTCTCATAGCAACATGTTTACTGATACATTTTACTAGGGCAAAGGTAACTAAGGAGGAAATAAACAAATGGGACTACATCAAACTAAAAAGCTTCTTCACAGCAAAAGAAACCATCAACAAAATGAAAAAGGAGCCCACTTTGAGGGAGAACATGTCTGGTAATGATACCTCTGATAAAGGGTTACTATCCAAAATATAAAGGAGTTCATACAACTTAACAAAAGAAAGACAAACAATCCAATTTAAATATGGGCAAAGAACCTAAATAGACACTTCTTCAAAATGGACATAGAGAAGGCCAAGATACATGAAAAAATGCTCAAAGTCACTGATCATCAGAGAGATGCAAATTAAAATGACAATGAGGTATCACCTCACACCTGTCAGAATGGCTACCATCAACAAATCAACAAATGACAAATGCTGGCAAGGATGTGGAGAAAAGGGAACCCTAGTATATTACTGGTAGGAATGCAGACTGGTGCAGCTATTATGGAAACAGTATGGAGTTTCCTCAAAAAATTAAAAATGGACATAGACAATAGGGTAGTGATGGCCTGGGGCGGAGAGCAGAACGAACTAGAAGGGGTTAATGGGGTTAATACTCTCAACAATAAAGATTTAAAAAAAAAAAAAGTACACAGATTTTCTTTACTTCAGGAAACACTTAGTATTTGATTTCTTAGTAATTACCTTGCTGTTTTGAAAAAATTTTCTTTTGTCGTTGGAGTTTTGGTCTTCTTTCAATAACTGGATTAAAAAAGGTAACCTACAGTGAAGAAAATTTAAGTTGATATGAATATAGCACTGGATTTATCGTCATGAAATTCACTACACTACTAAGTTTTGAAAATTTAAGAGAACCTTAGATATAATATAGTCCAACCCCCTCTGAGTAAACAAATCAGAGGATAAATTATTTGTCTTAAGATAATATACCTTTTCAGTGGCAAAACTGAGCCAAGATTTCAAGTTGTATGTGGTTTAGCCTAATACTCTCTCCACTTCTACATCATGCTGTCTACATATATAATTTCAATTACAGTTATGCACATTTAATAAAATACATTTATTACCTCTGCAAATAAAGTACCCTGTGGTTCCAAATAGAGACACATGCCATGCCGTTGGTTGTCTAAAAAGTCTTCTAACCTCAGAAATTTTACAGCACACAGAGATCGCCAATCACGCCAATAAACTGAAATTTCCAGTTCACGTGACTAGGATAATTAAAAAAAAAATAAAGAAAACAGAGAAGACATCATTGGACACACACTTGACTAAAATATCACAAAAAGTATAAAATATAAATACAATAAACAAATAACACACACAATGATTGCACTATTTTAAAGAGTGCTTTTTCAATGTTTCTCTCTTATAATATTACTTTAATAAACATATACATTTTCATTCAAAGGAAGAAAATTATATTCTAAGAGTCTCCAGCTAAGATATTCCTTTTATATAAAGAATATACAACTGGGAACAACTAAAACAAATGAATGACTACAGAAACTCTTTCCAATCTTACATCTTTAATCTTTCGGATTTTCCTCCGCCATTTGGCATCCCTTGCTGTGCTATTGCTAAAAGACCTCAGTGCTCACCTCAAAGAACCATTTCAAATCATATTTCCTGTATCAATGCTGAGTCAGAGAAAGGTTGTGGAGAGAAAGGTTATTCTGCACTTACAGTGTGCCACACACTATGCCAAACAAAAGAATATTAGGTTCCTTAACCTTCAAAGAATACCATTGGATAATAGAATTAATAATAGCAGGGGCCTCTTGTAGGTAGGGAGAAAAAGGGAAATTCAGACTAAGTTTTATAAAAAAGGATGTTCAATTATCACATCATCAAAAAACACACACACACACACACACACACACACAAAAACCCCGCAGTAAGTTGAATGTCCCAAAACCAGGCGCAAATATATTATACCACATCCATATGAGAGAATACTCTGTAGTCATCTATATACATAAAAGACTAAGCAACTGGCTGACCGTTTGACCGGTAGCTATAACATACAATAACCACCAGGGGGCAGACGTCCAATGCACAGGCAGGGAAACATGTAACAGACTGATGAATCTCAGAGGAAAGGGGGGGGAGGGTGGGAAGAGATTAACCAAAAATCTTATATGCATACTAGAGGCCAGACATGGGTGGGTCCCTTGGCCTGGCCTGCAGGGATTGGGCCAAAATCGGTAGTCCGACATCCCCTGAGAGGTGCCAGATTGTAAGAAGGCACAGGCCAGGCCAAGGGACCCTACCAGTGCATGAATCTGTGCACTGGGCCTCTAGTTAAAAATGCTTACATAGGGTAATGCATTTAAGGTTTTAACAATCAATTACTAAACGTACTTAAAGAACACAGTTTATAAGTTGGGGAATCAAATCATAAACTGATGTCTACATATATGCTATAATCTACACACATTTTAATTATAAAGCACCAGACTTTTCTATTATTTTGTTTTTTCCAGGATTTTGTACAGCATCCACAAAAATAGATAAATGTTTTTTCTTTTAGCTCTACACAGTAATAAATTACTTCTTTCAAATAATAACTTTAAATTTATGAAATTATACATCTTATGTAAGTTCTTAGTATACACAATAAAAAAAACTTGACTTTAAATAATAAGTTGATACAAATGAATAAAGAAAACACTTATAAAAAAGAGAACATGAAAAAAATGATTCAAGACAGAATGTGCCAGAGGGTCTCAGCACCAAACAGGAAAAGGACTAGACAAAGATACCTATGGCAGTGAATATGTGAGCCCAGTGCCTCCTACCTCATTTCTTCTCTCTGATACACATTACTACGGGAGAGAAGAAGTACGAATAGAGTATAATTATTTTAAGATAAGCAAATGGTAATTAAAAGCAGTGTGTGAATGCTGCAATATTCTATTCAAGTTAAAGATTTACATATTTGGAAAGTTATTTTGGGAAATAAACAGACTAAATAATTCAACCAGGGATTGGTAATTTATATTGCATTGCTTCAGGTCACAGAAGGAGAGGCCTTTTCCCTGTCTTCTCCCACTATATTAGGGAGAAGGGCTTGTTATAGTTCAGGCAGATGGGAGGCATATAGATGCTGGGTATGATATTAGTACTTGTTAAAAGTTCTTATACTTTCACACTGATAAATGATAACATTATACCTTTCACTAGGTGACAGAAGGCCCAATCACCTCATCTGTATATATTCTAGCCACTCTGGTAAAACTCGCGTATTGATTCGTTTCTCTATTCTGTCTCTTTATTCTATGCTTTAAACTGAATTATACTAGAAGTTCTGAGATTTGTGATGGAAGGAGATTTCAAAGCTTTAGGCTAGTTTTCCTGGAGTTCTGCTCATTTGCTGAGGTTTTACATATAAAGCTCTTCAAATTTTGTTATTTTACATTGTTCCCTGTGAGTATCATTCTCTCTACAATTTAAGGGGATGTTAGCTATGCTCTAGAACAGAGTAAGATATTTTATGTCAGAAATCATGGAACCCCAATCCTACTTTAATCCCTAACATCCAGTGTGATTTGGATAGGTAAAGCAGGGATACAGTATCAAAGCAAAGTAGCTTCTATATAAATAGATGCCACTAATATTTATTGAATTTAAATTGCAAGTGAGACTGCTCATTTGCTGGCAATTTTCCAGAAGCAGGTCAGTTTTATAAAGCAAGGGCATCTTTGTAGGTAATGTCAAATTCTAAGAGTAACAAAATGCTAGATGGAGTGAAATGATCAAAACAGCTGAGTAGTGTGTTTTGAGCTAAGTACTGATTGGCAGTACTGGCAAACTGTCCCAACTTGGTGTTTCATTTTGTCTTTTAATGAATTTGAACACAGGACAAAAGAGAAAACTTGGTGGTAGACCTATGATATCTGTATGGTTTGTCTAAAGCCTCTGCAAGGTCAAAAAGTAAATAAAAAGGTTAGAGACATTGAATCAGTCATAAGTGTAAGTGGGGAAAGAGAGCAACACCTTAAAACATATGTTGCAATTAAAAAAACCCAGTACACATTTAGCATAAAAAGAACTGAAGCACAAAGAAGGCAGAGGTTCCCAAACTGTTCTTGAGGAACTCTGGGGCAACAGAGATATTTTGACTTTTCAAAAGAAACACAGTGACATCTGCAGGACACCATAAGAAACAGTCAACATTAGAACATACCACATTCCTTTTGATGACATAATCTTTGCTAAACTGGGTTTTCAATCATTGATTTTTACCACATGAAAAATCAATGTGGAATAGGAGATAAGGCTGCAGTGTCCAATCTAATTCCAAGCTTTGAGAAATTATATCTATGTAACAGGCAGATATATCCCATGAGTAAAGGTTATATAGCAATGAAAAAAGTATTTAAAGGGTACACTGTAATGATTTGATATATGTATACAATTTGAAAGGATTCCTCTCATCTATTTAATAAACATGTACACCTCAAATATTTTATATATGTTACATGATTATGTAAATATAGAGATTATATTATATAGTAAAGTATATATTTGGTGAGAACATTTAAGTTCCATTCTCTTAGCAAATTACATTTATACAATAGTGTTATCAACTATAGTCACCATATTATACATTAAATGTTCAGAACTTATTTATTTTATAGCTGTACGTTGTACCTTTTTACTAACCTCTCCCTACTTCCCAATCCCAGGTAAACACTTCCTGCTCTCTGTTTTTGTGTTTTTAAATATGTTTTTATTGATTTTAGAGAGAGAGGAAGGGAGACAGATCAAGAGATAAAAACACTGATGAGAAAGAAACATCGATTGGCTGTCTCCTGCATGCCCCTAATGGGAATCAAGCCCACAACCCGGGTATGTGCCCTGACTAGGAATCAAACTGGTGACCTCTTGGTTCATGGGTCAACCCTCAAACATTGAACCACACTGGCCAGGGTAGATGTAGATAACTTTTTATGTATCCTTCTTGAGACTTGACTTGAGGGTTCCTGTTTGTTATCAATTCTGAAAAATTCTAGGCCATTACTGTTTTGGGCAGAGCCACTGCCCCATTCTCTCCATTCCCTCATTCTTGAACTCTACTTAGTGTATTAATCATTCTCATTCTATCCTTTATGTCTCTTAGCCTCTTTTTTCATATTTTTCATCTTTCTCTGTGTTGTACTCAGGTAATTTCATCAGCTATATTTTCCACACCACTAACTACCTTCTGTTATTTATCCCATTCATTTGTTTTTCAATTTCATATGTTGTGTTTCCTATTTTTATAAGTTTTATTTAGTTCTCCTTCCCACACAGCTTTAACAATTTATCAATTAATGGTAAATCATGTTTCATCACCACCTTTCCTTCAATTATTCTGAAGTATATCTCTGATATCTAGAATCGCATTTTATTTATTTATTTTTTAAAAAATTCTGCCTCGTCTTGGTTCATTACTCAGTTTTTGCTCATGTTTTTATTCTTCTATTATTTATTTCAATAGTTTAAACATTTATTTTACATTCTGTAACTAATAATCCCATTATCTGTTGAGATTATTTTTGACACAAGCTCATCTATGGCAGAATACTTCCCTAAACTTCTGAAACAGAATTTAATAGTTTTTATTTTATCTAAAACTGTTTTGTTTTGAACCTATCATACCGTAAGTACGCTTATAGAAAGAACGTTTCTGGCTCCTTTGTATTTCTCAGTGCTAAATGCAGACCTTGCATATGAAAGATAACAGAAGTAGAAAAAAGCTAAAACGTCTGCTTATAGTGTGTTTTAGAGCACTGACTTTCTAATAACAGTTGAGGTATGGAGAATTAAATCAAATTCAACTGTGTGGGGGAGGGTGGGAGTAGGTAAGAAAGCAAACATGTTCAAATTACATGTTTTCCCCCTCCTCAGATTCTAATGTGTGTCTATTTGAGAATCTATTTGGGAATCACTGTACCAATTAGAGGTGTCATTGTCCCTTGGGTATGTTGAAGTGTGGGGAAAAACAAACTGAGGAAATTTTTAGTTTTTAAATTATTTCACAATAAAGTATTTTTATTCATACCATCAATACTTAATGAAAATAAACATTAAGTACTGTGATAGAGATACAAAGAAAAATAATTTATGGTCCTGTTTTCAAATAGTTCATAGTTTTGATGGGGAGATAGAAAAGTAAATAAATTTGACCATAAAGACAAGAAGCACAATAACACAAAAGAGAGAGCTGACCATATTTGCCCCCTAAGGGTAGCTAGTAGAAAGATCAGAAAAAAAATCAGAATTACTCAAATTGGGTTTGAAGAGATGAATCACAAGAGTAAAAGAGGGGAGGACAGTAATCAGAGGGAAAAGAATGTATAAAATTAAGCAAGCATATAGTATACTATAGAGATTGGAAATAGTTCCATGTAGTTAGAATCTAGAATATATATAGAAATGACTTGGGAAATGAGAGGTAGAGACAGGTTATGAATGGCTCTGTAACCACGGACTTTGGTTTTCAACTTGCAAATTATAGGCTGCAACTAAAAGATTTTAAATCTAGAGGAATAGAGGTCAAATCAGATCAGGCAGTATCTGGTAGTTAAACACAGGGGGCTCTACAATCACGACTGCCTAGTGCTGCACACTCAATAAATTCCCGTAACAAACAGGTTCAAATTTTATCTATACACCACTTGCTAGTTTTGAGACTTTGAGCAAGTTACATATCCTTTGTGGGCCTCAGTTTGCTCATCTGTAAAATATGTATTATTATAATATCAATACTATATTGACATTATATTGAAAAGAGTTAAGCCCAGCCAGCATGGCTCAGTGGCTGAGCATTGACCTATGAACCAGGAGATCACGGTTGGATTCCCAGTCAGGGCACATGCCCAGGTTGCGGGCTGGATCCCCAGTGTGGGGCATGCAGGAGGCAGCCAATCAATGACTCTCTTTCATCACTGATGTTTCTCTCTCTCTCACTCTCTCTCTCCCTGAAATCAATAAAAATATATATAAAAAAAGAGTTAAAACAAGCTCAGCACATAGTCAATGTCCAGTAAATGTCAGCTATGATGATGATGATGATGATATGCACTTAAGCAAATCTACCATGGCCGAAGGATAGAGTGTAAAACAAAGAGAAAAGTTAGCCTACTATCATGAAGAACATAGGTTTTGGCTTCAGATTTGCTTGGCTTTGGTGTCAGATGCTTGTGTTGATTCCCAAAGCTTTCTAGCTGTATGACCTGAAAAATGTTACTTAAAGTCAGTAATCCCAAAACAGTGATAATAACTGCACACATGTCATAAGATTATTGGGAGGATTACATGAGACATTATATGTAATGTGTCTTATTCATAATCTATTACAGAAGAAGTTTCAGCGCTAACTGGGGAGACAAAGAAATATGCCCCAAATGAAAGAAGAAGAGAAATCCTGAGAAACAGAACTAAGTGAAATGGAGGCAAGCCAGCTATCAGACAAAGATTATAATGATGCTCTAGGAACTTAGGAGAAGAATGGATGAACTCAGCAAGAACTTAAACAAAGAGAGTAAACATAAAAAACCAAAGAAACTGTAAAAAAAGAACCAGTAAGAAACGAAGAATACAACATCTGAAATGAAGACTACACTAGCGGGATTCAACAGCAGGCTATATAAAGCAGAGAATAGAGTCAGTGAGTTGAAAGACAAAATAGAAAATACCCAATCACAGCAGCAAAAAAAAAAAAAAGAATGTGAAAAATAAAGATAGTCTAAGGGACCACTGGGACAACATGATAACAACACCTGCATCATAGGGGTACAACAAGGAGAAGGGAGAAAGCAAAGAATAAAGAATCTATTCAAAGAAATAATGACTGAAAACATCCCCAACCTGGTAAAGAAAATAGACAAGTCCAGGAAGCACAGCGAGTCCCAAAGGAAATGATCCCAAAGAGACATATCATAATTAAAATGGCAAAAGTTAAAGACAAGGAGAATCTTGCCCTGGCTGGTGTGGCTCAGTTGGCTGTAGCATCATCCATACACCAAAAAGTGGTGGGTTTGATCCAGGTTAGGGCATGTGTGGAAGGTAATCAATCAATGTTTCTCACTCTCCGTTTCTCTCTATAAAAAACAAAAATACAACCCCCCCCAACATCAAACAAACAAAAAAACACCAAATAACAACAAAAAGCGAAAATAAAATAAAATAAAGATAAAGAAAGACGAAGAGATTTTTAAACACAAGAGAAAAACAGTTACCTAAAAGGAAGTTCCCATAAGACTGTCAGCTGTTTTCGCAATGGAAACTTTTCAGGCTAGAAGGGACTGGCAGGAATTATTCAAAGTGATGAAGGGAAAGAACCTACAACCAGGACTAATCTACCCAGCAAGGCTAGCATTTAAATTGAATGTAAAATAAAGAGTGTCCCAGACAAGAAAAGATAAAGGAGTTTATTACCACCAAACTAGTATTATAAGAAATGTTATAGTCTTCTTTAAAAAAGAAGAAAAAAAGGAACATAGTTATAAGAAATAAAGTGGCAATAAACACATACTTCTCAATAATCACTTTAAATGTAAATAGCTAAAATGAGCCAATCAAAAGACACAGTGTAGCTGAATCAATAAGAAAACAAAGCCCGCCGAACCGGTTTGGCTCAGTGGATAGAGCGTCGGCCTGCGGACTGAGGGGTCCCAGGTTCGATTCCGGTCAAGGGCATGTACCTTGGTTGCGGGCACATCCCCAGTGGGGGGCGTGCAGAAGGCAGCTGATCGATCTCTCTCATCGATGTTTCTAACTCTCTATCCCTCTCCCTTCTTCTCTGTAAAAAATCAATAAAATATATTTAAAAAAAAAAAAAAGAAAACAAAGCCCAAATATATGCTGTCTACAAGAGACCCATCTCAGAGCAAAAAGTAAAGAGACTAAAAGTAAATGGATGGAAAAAGATATTTCATGCAAATGGAAACCAAACAAAATAGACTTTAAAACAAAGGCTATGATAGGAGATAAAGATGGACATTATATAATGATAAAGGATCAACTGAAAAGAGGATATAACTCTTGTAAACAATCATGCACCCAATATAAAAGCACCCAAACATACAAAGCAAATCATGATGGACATAAAGGGAGAGATCAACAGCAGTACAGCCATAGTAGGGGATTTTTAACACCTGATTGAATCAATGGATAGACTTTTCAGATTTAAAAAAATCAAGAAAGAAACAGTGGCCTTAAATGACACAATAGAACAGATAGATAAATTGATATTTTCAGAACATTTAACCCCAAAACAGCAAAATGTACATTCTTTTTAAGTGCACAAGGAACATTTTTCAGGGTAGACCATATGTTAGGATACAAAATGAGGCTCAATACATTCAAGATCATATCAAGCATCTTGTCTGGACACAATGCTCTGCAATTAGAAATCAATTACAAAACAAATAAACAAAAACACAAAAAAACCCACACAAACGGAGGCTAAACAATATGTTACTAAACAATGAATGGGTTAACAATGAGATCAAGAAGGAAATAAAAAATTATCTTGAAACAAATGAAAATAAACACATAACAACGCAATCTATGGGACACAGCCAAAGCAGTCCTATGAGGAAAATTCATAGCAATACAGGCCTACCTAAAGAAGGAAAAACTCAAGTAAACAACTAATCTTACACCTAAAGGAAATAAAAAAATTTACAATAAACAAAACCAAAAGTGAGTGGAAGGAAGGAAATAATAAAAATCAGAGCAGAAGTAAATAAAATAAAGCTAGAAAAATACAAAAGATCAATGAAAACAAAAGCTGTTTCTTTGAAAAGATAAACAAAACTGATAAGCTATTAACCTGATTAATCAAAAGAGAGAAATCCCAAATAAATAAAATCAGAAATGAAAAAGAATAACTGATGTCACAGAAATACAAAGAATAAGAAAATACTATGAACCTATATGGCAATGATTGGACAATCTGGAAGAAATGGATAAAGTCCTTGAAACAATCTTCTTAAAACTGAATCAGGAAGAAACAAAAAATATGAACAAATTGATTACAACTAATGAAATCGAAGCAGTAAATAATAAATTAAAAAACTCCCAGCAAACAAAACTCCTGGACTGGATAGGTTCACAGGTGAATTTTACCAAACATTCAAAGCAAAACTAACACCTATCCTCAAAATATTCCAAAAAACACAAGAGGAGGAAAGCCTCCCAAGCTCATTTTATGAGGTCAGCATTACGCTGATTCCAAAATCAGATAAAGGCACTACAAAGAAAAATAATTATATACCAATATCCCTGATGAACAGAGATGCAAAAATCCTCAACAAAATATAAGCAAACTAAATTCAAATAATATAGTAAAAAGATCATACATCATTATCTAGTGGGATTTATTCCTGGGGTGCAAGGTTGATACAATATCCACAAATTAATGAATGTGATACATCACATAAGCAAAATGAAGGATAAAAATACTATGATCATATCAATAGATACAGAAAAGCAGTTAATATCCACCATCATTTATGATAAAAATTCTCAGCAAAGTGGGAATAGAGAAAACTTGCCTCAACATAATAATGGCCATATATGACAAATCCATATTCAAAGGAGAAAAACTAAAAGTATTTCCTTTAAGACCTGAAACCATAAAACACCTAGGAGAAAACATAGGGAGTCAAATCTTAAACATTTCTTGTAGCAATATTTTTTCTGACATATCTCCCCTGACCAGGAAAACAAAAGAAAATAATAAACAAATGGGACTACATCAAACTAAAGAGTTTTTACATAGCAAAGGAAACCATCAACAAAACAAAAAGACAACTTGCTGAATGGAAGAACAAATTCTCCAATGGCACATCAGATAAGGGGTTAATATCCAAAATTTATAAAGAACCCATACTACTCAACGCCAAAAACAAATGAAGAAACAAAACCAACCAATACAATTAAAAAATGGGCAGAGGACCTGAATAGATACTTCTCCAAAGATGACATACAGATGGCCAACAGACATATGAAAAGATGCTCAACAGCACTAATCATCAGAAAAATGCAAATTAAAACCACAATGAAATATCACCTCATACCTGTCAAGAGTGGCAATCGTCAATAAATTAAACAATAAGCGTTGGCTAGGATGTGGAGAGAAGGGAACCCTTGTGCACTGATGGGGGGAATGCAGATTGGTGTAACCACTATGGAAAACAGTAAGGAAGTTCCTCAAAAATTAAAAATGGAACTGCTTTATGACCCAGGAATTCCACTTCTGGGTATTTACCTGAAGAAACCCAAAACACAAATTCTAAAGAATATATGCATTCCCTATGTTCACTGCAGCGTTATTTACAATAGGCAAGATATGGAAGCAATCCAAGTGCCCATCAATAGAGGAGTGGATAAAAAATTAGTGGGAAATATATACAATAGAATATTACTCAGCCATTAAAAAGAATGAAATATTGCCATTTGTGACAGCATGAATGGACCTAGAGGATATTATGCTCAATGAAATAAGTCAGTCAGAGAAAGGCAAATACCATGATTTCACTTATATGTGGAAACCTAAAGAACAAAATAAACAAACAAAATTGAAACAGACTCACAGACACACAGAGAATGGAATGGTGCTGCCAGATAGGAAGAGTGTTGGGGGACTGGGTGAAAGAGGTGAAGGGATTAAGAAGTACAAATTGGTAATTACAAAACAGTTATGGGGATGTAAAGTATAGCATAGGGAATACTGTCAATAATACTGTGATAACTATATATGGTGCCAGGTGGATACTGGAAATAGCTGGGAGGGGGCTGGGGGAGAAAGAACACTTTACAAAGTTATGATTCCCAAAACCTCAGCTTCTTCTTCTTTAAAATGGTAATATCGCCAAAACCGGTTTGGCTCAGTGGATAGAGCGTCGGCCTGCAGACTGAAAGGTCCCAGGTTTGATTCCGGTCAAGGGCATGTACCTGGGTTGCGGGCACATCCCCAGTGGGAGATGTGCAGGAGGCAGCTGATCGATGTCTCTCTCTCATCGATGTTTCTAACTCTCTATCTCTCTCCCTTCCTCTCTGTAAAAAATCAATAAAATATATTTTTAAAAAAAAACAAAATAAAATGGTAATATGCCTGGGTGCTGTGGCTCAGTGGTTGAGCATCTCCTATGAACCAGGAGGTCACAGTTCAATTCCTGGTAAGGGCACATGCCCAGGTTGAGGGCTTGATTCCCAGTAGGGGGCATGTAGGAGGCAGCTGATAAATGATTCTCTCTCATCATTAATATTTCTATTTCTCTCTCCCTCTCCCTTCCTCTCAGAAATCAATAAAAATATATTTTTTTAAATGGTAATAATTACACCTTACTCAAGAACCCATTGTAAAAATTAAAGGTGAAAGAAAAGTTGCCAGTAATGGAGTCAAGATCTGAAAACTGAGACAACTTTTTAAGTACAGCTGAGGCTAGAAACTAAAATTTATAGTAATTGGTATGAACCATTTCAGCAGCATTCAGCAATTTGGAGCAGATTAGACAGATGGCAGAACTGATTTGCTGTTGGGAGTTTCTATAGCAGGTGTGGTATAGAGAGAAAGTTGAAAGATGATGTAGAGGCATCAATATGAAAATGGTTCAGGGTAACACGGGTTTTAGAGTAAATAGAGGGGAAAAAATCTGGTAGGAACTGATGAGTCCCTTCCTGAAGAATCAAGGAAATGGAAATATTTTATTCGACATTTAGCTTAGTGATGATGAAGTACAAGAGGCAGAGGAACAACAATAATACCATGACTTAGCGTTTACTACTTAACCATATGTACTACAAGGTATTAATCTAGGTCAGTGATGGCGAACCTTTTGAGCTCGGCGTATCAGCATTTTGAAAAACCCTAACTAAACTCTGGTGCCGTGTCACATATAGAAATTTTTTGATATTTGCAACCATAGTAAAACAAAGACTTATATTTTTGATACTTATTTTATATATTTAAATGCCATTTAACAAAGAAAAATCAACCAAAAAAATGAGTTCTCGTGTCACCTCTGACACGCGTGTCATAGGTTCGCCATCACTGATCTAGGTGCTTTGTGTAGTTATCTCATTTAAGGAAATAGTAGTAAGATTTGGTGAAAGTTCAGCATATTGAATTTAAGATTTCAGAACAATTCATTGCTAAAATGTCAGGAAGTAAAAATACACTGGGCCTGAAGTATTCAAAAAATTTGAAATAATAGTAGGTTAAATAAGTGTTTAGATATACAGATTTTTAAAAAATCTCTCATAATGATGGCTAATGTTAGAGTGAAGAACCAAAGTCCTTAAAGAATATTGGAGAGTACCTAAATGATCAAGAGGTGACAGATGAGAAAGAAAAAAAAAAAGTAGACAATTATAATATATTAGAGGCCTGGTGCACGAAATTTGCGCACTCAGGGGGTCCCTTAGCCCAGCCTGTGCCCTCTTGCAGTCTGGGAGCCCTCGGGGGATGTCCCACTGACGGCTTAGGTGTGCTGTCAGTCGGACATCCTTAGTGCTGCCAAGGAGGCAGGAGAGGCTGCCGCTACCGCCACTGCACTCACCAGCTGTGAGCCCGGCTTCTGGCTGAGTGACGCTCCCCCTGTGGGAGCGCACTGACCACCAGGGGGCAGCTTCTGAATTTAGTGTCTGCCCCTAGTGGTCAGTGTGCATCATAGCAATTGGTCGTTCAGCTGTCCAGTCGATTTGCATATTAGCCTTTTATTATATAGGACTAGAGGCTCGGTGCATGAAATTCGAGCACTCAGGGGGGAGGAGAGGGTCCCTCAGCCTGGCCTGTGCCCTCTCGCAGTCCGGGAGCCCTTGGGGGATGTCTGACTGCAGCGGAGGTGAGAGAAGCTCCCGCCACTGCCACTACACTCGCCAGCTGTGAGCCTGGCTTCTGGCTGAGCGGTGCTCCCCCTGTGGAAGCGCACTGACGACCAGGGGGCAGCTCCTGCGATGAGCATCTGCCCCCTGGTGGTCAGTGATGTCATAGCACCGATTGTTCTGCTGTTTGGTTGATTTGCATATTACCCTTTTATTGTATAGGATAGTTTGTCTCAGAGGACTTACATAGCCTCAAAGGAGGATATGACATGTTATTTGATAGTAGCAGAATTTACCTCAGCAAAAGAGAGGTAAAAAGTGTAAATGTTACTATAGCTCCAGAATAAGTTAAAAAATAGCATCTCAGATTAAACAATATGCTCAATGTCAGACAGCTCAGACATGGAGGAAATTTAAATGTCTCTGTGTTCCTATTCTATGACTTGTTCTATATTAAGATGCTTTACTCCCCATTAAAAAGATGTTGCATGCATTTTTATCCTTTTATAGGGAGGAAAGCATCTTTCTCACTGACATAGTTTCTATGAGAGATCATTTTCACTTTTTGCCTAAATATCTAGGTTTTTACCTCAACCTTCTTATTCATGCCCCCTTGTGAGTTATCTGATAGAAGACTTTCTTCCTTTTTTTCTTGAGAAGCAGCCATTAAATGAAAGAATACAATGTGTTCTCCATGCCTTAAGTTTTACATGGGTTGGGGCCCACAATGTTGCTGCATACTCAACCACAGTGTCAAATATCAGCTTATATTTTTGTAATATAGATGAGGATATTGACTGTGCATAGTTTAAAAGAGTTATAGTTTAACCTTCTTTAATGTAGTATAAATTCTGAAAATTTGAAACCAATAAATAGTCATAATCTGGTATTCTATCTTACACCCCACCCTCTCACTGCTACTGTCATACCAATAAATGCAATCTTTCTATAATCTCAGTTGTCTACATCCTTCTCTCTGACCATCACCTAACATTCTGACTTACTCTCTAAAGTACCTCAACATCTACTGACCCTTCAGCCTCACTGTTACTTCCAATCTGGTAATCCTTTTTACTGGCTCTCACTCTCTCAATGTCCTCTCTTACTCCTTTTTCTATTTAATTAGTGAACATTCTCTAGTACTCTGCTTTTAACAGCACTGATTCCTGATAAAATTTTCTAAGTTTCAGTTCTAAGGATGTGAAGGAAAACCTCTATTCTGTAAAACTACTGTTTGGAATTCTCTGCTATTCTTTGGATGGCCTCTTATTCTGAAAAAATAAGTTTGCTTTCTAGCCTGCTTGAATAATGGGGGAGATAAACTTAGCTGTCTGACCTTATAGGCCAGAGGCTAGATACACCCAATGCCATGCCAGGTGCATTTTTTAACTGATAGAACTGTGTAGTTTGCCAAAACCGGTTTGGCTCAGTGGATAGAGCGTCGGCCTGCGGACTGAAGGGTCCCAGGTTCGATTCCAGTCAAGGGCATGTACCTGGGTTGCGGGCACATTCCCAGTGGGAGATGTGCAGGAGACAGCTGATCGATGTTTCTCTCTCATCGATGTTTCTAACTCTCTCTCTCTCTCTCCCTTCCTCTCTGTGAAAAATCAATAAAATATATTAAAAAAAAAAAAAGAATCAAAACTTCATTTAAAAAAAAAAAAAAAAAAAGAACTGTGTAGTTTTCAAGGCCGCCGCCAGCAAGCACACAAAGGGCTGGCTCTTCTATAAAAAGGGAAGTTCTGCTTGTAACTTGGCTTAGAATTTGGATTTATTTCCCTAAGCCCGCCGCGGTGAATAAAGTGTAACTCCAAACTCTCAGAGCGCTGTTTGGTTCTTGTCCGGTTTTTTCTGTAACATAATTGGCTCCCTGACATTTGGGGAAGACTGGGGAACCACCCATCGTGGCCTTTTGGCCTCCGGTGTGGACTGGGTTTGGGGACCGGGGGAGCCGGATAGGCCCCCGGGAGGCGCCACTCTGCTGATTTAGCAGAATTGAACCGGGGGGACTCCGGGCACTCCCGGACCTCAGCCCAGGACCCAGCCGGCATCTGGAGAGCGTGGACGGACACACCTTGGGACCTGTCGACAGAATTGGTAAGGTGGGGGCCCCAATCCCCTACCAGTTTGGCCCACTCGGAATGAGTGGAAGGGGAGCTTGATCACCTCCCGGGAAGCCACAGAGCTCCCTTTGGAATTGGGAATTTGTTTGGAATTTGGAATTTGTTAGAAATTGGGAATTTGTTTAAACTCTGAGTGGACAGCTGTTTGTTTGTGTGGGACTAGCCAATTTGCTACTGAGAAGGGGGACTGGACGCAGTCTTAACTCCTCCGGTAGGTTCTCATAGTCCAACATGAGAATTCTGTTCTGGGACATGGGTGCCAGGAATGCCCCCACGCCCATTTGGGGAGCTGGGCATTGTTTCGTTTATTTGCTCAGCTCCAGTCTAGGCTGGTGTACTGAGAGAGTATGAGTACGAGTGTTTGTCTGTCTTGGCTGCTCATTAACTGGTCTGTGTAAAGTGAAAGCTACTTTGATTTATTTACATTTCTGTTGATTCATCTGGCTGAACATTTGGACTGGACCCGCGATAGGCTGCAAAAGTCTCTAGCAGTTCTCAGAATCTTTTGCTCGCCATTACAGAAGGAATCAGCCCACTTCGCTAATAAAAATTTCTGTCTATCAGTTGCTCTTACCTGGGTTGTAAATTCGCTGTATTAAATTGAAATTTTGAAGTTCTAGGGTAGATTTAAAGGCTAAAATAAAGGCTGGCTAGGTTCCAAGATTACTTGGTTCTGAGATTGCTTGTAAGAAAAGCAAGAGAGAAGTCTTTTCAAGTTAACTATTTGCTTAGCAAATTAACAAAGTAGTAAATTTCAAAGAACTTGTTATTTATGGTTTTCTTATCTCTTTGGTGGACATAAAGGGCTTATAGCTCCGCAGGGCGGAGAGATTTACTGGCCCTGACCCTGCCTGTGACATCATAGTCCAACATGAGCCACCTAAGGCTGAAGTTATTATTAACTGTCTATAGACCCTGTTAACCCCTGATTATGTGTCTCGTGTGGTCTGTTGTCTTTGTCTTTGTGGTTATGTGTTTTGTTTGACTTGCTGTTTTCAGTTATTTATTAGGATCCTCATAGAGGACATAACCTGGTCTTTCCCTTCCTCCCTCATCCTGATTCTGAAAGCATCTGTAACTGGATTTCAGGTGGCCTCCAGGCTTTCTGTCTGCAAGAAATCTCCCTATGCACCCGTTATCTTTCCAGGCCGACTAAGAGTCATGTTTCCCCACAGGTCGGACCCCAGCTTCCGGGAGGGAGGACTACTATAGAAGCAGTCTGTAGTTTTCTTCAAAACTCCCACTATTTAAAGGGAGACAAACAACTGGACTGGGGGACAGGGAAATTGGTCGGAGAGATCAAGAGTAAAGAGGAAAAATCTGTGAGGGAAAGCAACGGTCCTGGGCTGAGAGAAGGGGGGCCAGGGTGTTGGCAGTTATGTTACTGGCTGCAGACCGCTAACAGGTGCCTTATCAATTAACTTCAAGGTCACAAGTTTTCTGTGAGCACCAATCTAATTGTTCACTTTTGGTAATCATTAAAAGATTAAGGTTTCTAAGAATAAAAAATTCTAATACAAAAAAAAACCCAACTAAACTCCCAGGAAAAAAGTGGAGGAGAAACGGAGCTGGAGTCTGCAGCCACCCTGGTGATTTAGAAGTTTAGAACTGTTTGCTAGGCAGACTCAGCCCCTGAGAGCCAGGTCAAAGAAGGGGGGCTGGATGCCTGAGCTGCCCGCTGCGGCCCTGAAAGAAGAAGCAGCAGCGAGAGAAGTGGGGAAAGCAGAAATTTACCTGCCACTAGAGCTGCCCCTCTGCTGCCCAGTGAGTAAGGAGTATTTACAACAAGCAATACAAGACTTGGGCCTTTGGCTTACTGGCTACAGCAGTTAAAACAGAAGCCAGTGACTACTACTAGCCTTCCTACAGCCCCAGGAATAGAGCAGCAAGCCTGGGATTTATAAAAGCTGCAGATAGAGCTAGTGAAAGCTCCCTGTTTGCAAATGGACTGAAAGGGTTTAGTACCTGTTGCTGCTGGAAGAGGAGGGGCTGATATCCCCTTCCAGTGCACTCCCTTGGAAGAGGCCTGATTGCTGCTCTGCCACAAAGGGGACTGGTGGGAAGACAAGGATAGCAGGGCCCTGTAACTACTAAACAGGGTTAACAAAAGGGCAAAGAAAAAGGGCACTCTCCCTGGACCTGGGAGCCATCAGGACTTTGAAATGCTCCAAGAGAGGAGGAGTCTGACTCAGAGACTGGCCGAAACCTCGTTGGGTTAGGAGGACCGGAGGCTACATATTGAACTTATAGACTGCAGTTTGCTAGGCAGAGGTCCAAGCCCAGTTGTATAGGGGTTAAGCTACCTGTGTACAGCAAAACAACTTTCTCCTGTGCCAGAATACATTTTAAGGAAATTGGACAGACTGTTTATCGCTAGAAAGAAGAACTGGCTGCAATGCACGGCCCTGACAGTGGCCTGCAGAAAATTGTATAATAAACTTAGATGATGCCTGCATCTTCATGGACATGGCTCCAAAGAGACAAGGACAATTTTGCCTTATATAGGAAGGTCAAGAGTAGACTTTAGTCACCTCCCTAAGATGTTTGTATAGCCCTACCATATCTCATGTTTAGAAGCAGAAGACTTAGCTGCCTGAAGTGGCCATGGTGCCAATATTATGTTTCATTGTATTAATATGTTATATTAACCTTTGATTCTCTTACAGGTTTGAATGTAGCTGTAGCTGCCAGCAGTTGCTATAGACCGGTGATGGTCTACAGTCCTTGGTAGTCTTTGGGAGTAATTGGCAAGTGTCCAGATTCCCACACTGAGGGCCATTGTTATGGCTATGTGTTAGCTGTCCTGGAAGGAGGCTATGTGGGGTGAACCCCAAAAGTAGAGGGTGCCTAGCTGCTGAGAGGGCAAGTGCCCAACTGGGCAAAGAATACCCATCAGGTTTTGGTCTCTATTAAGAGACAGTTGACAGTTGGCAGCCTGTATACTGTCTTGTAGGCCTGTGTGACCATGCCCATGTCAGGGGTGGTACAAACCTCAACTGTAGGAAACTGGGGAAGGCCTGTTTGAAACAGAACGAAGTATTGAAGTGGTAAATACTAGCCCTCTGTTACAGGAATTACAGACCCTGTGAGGTCCTGTGACATGTGAGACCCTGTAAGGAAATAAAGCTCCTTTAGTCCGTTCTGAGAAAACAAGTCAAGTGTGGGGAGCCCTCCTACAGGGAGAGCCATAACTATCTATTTGAATATAGACACATTGTAAATTTCTTCTTGCCATTTGAAGACAGTTATATTACTCTGAAGAGTCCATGAAAAGGGACTGGCAAGGAAAATCAGAAAATCTTGGAGCAGATCAGTATGTTTTTCTCCTCATATAATTCCTCTGAAATTTGGCAATGCTTAATAAATCATGGCAATACATTTCTTTGCATAGATTCAATAAGACTGGTTCCTAATAGTGGTTTTATTAACCAAAAACTTTGACTGGAGTATCATGTTTTAAAGAGACCTGTCTGGACTCTGAAGACTTGAAGCCAATAAGAGTGCCACGGGAAAAGCCTGGTATCCTGCTTGGGAGCCCTGAAGATGGCTGGCGCTGAGCGTCAGGCCCATGCCGTACCATCACTGGCGGTTGGTCAGAGTAGAAGGGGAGCAATAAGGACGCCTCTGAGTCCCTGCAGAACCCCCACGCACTCTGGGCCACAACAAGTAGGAGGGCTACTGAGATGGGCCTTAAAGCCTAGGGCTTGGGCCCAGGTGGAGTTGCTACAGGTGAGGGATTCACCTAACTCAGCAGATACTGTAGGCAGGCCTGATGGCAGCTAGATAGCTTGGCTTCCTGGCCCTACGGGGCACATTAAGATTCAATCATGAGATTCCGGCAAAGGTAGTCGGTTACCATTCTTGTTGTGTTTATGCAAACGATCAGGCCAAATTGAATACAGTAGATAAAATGGTCTTGATTTGGTTTTTTTGATAAAAACAGAGGTAATTTTGAGGAGAAAAATTCTATTTCAATAGAGGTTGTTAAACCAACTAGTGCTACCAGATGTAACTAAGTATTTCCACCTCTAGGTATGTAAGACAAGGGGCTTAGCCAAAGAGGTACTCACCCAAAGTCTCAGCCCCTAGAAAAGGTTGGTAGACTATTTGTCCAAAAGACTTGACCCTTTTGCATTTAGGTATTTTGGTTTTAAAAATTATTGTGGCACACTGGTTGAAAATGGCTGCCTTAGGCTAATTATTTAACCTCTAAGACATAATTTCCTTATTAATTTGTAAAATGAAGGGGCTGGATTATATCAGCAATTCTCAAACTCCCATCCCTCCGGAGTGGCAAATTCCAAATGACATTTTATCCAGAATCTCAATTTAAAGTCGTCTTTGCTATCTTCTAAGAGAATTCTGAACCCTGAACTCCCAGGAACATAATTAAACTTTTCTAGATCATCTGATATCTGTATCATTTGTAGAATATCTTAGAACTCTAAAAAGACCTATGAATCTTTGTATCTTGAAAAGGCCAGAATCAGTACGGACAGCTTAGTTCCCAGAATGCCTTACAAAAGAAACTTGACATTTGAGGCAAAATGCTGAGCATGAACATGTCAGATAGTTTAAAATAACATTTTCTATAAATGTATTTATGAATATTTTCTATAAATAAATATCTACAAATGTAAGAGATAAAATAAAAAGTAAAAAGCACAGGAAAAAGTAAAATGTACTATGTAAACAGAAGGAGTTAGCACAATAAGGAATGTGGTTTCTGCCAAAGAAGTTTACATCAAATTAGAGACAAGTAACATGCATATCAGGAACCTAAAAGGTCTCGTTGGCCTGAGGAATGAATAGCTTTACTTAGCCATGCAGTGTTTTCAAAATTTCAAAGTGAGGATTAATCCAAGTGGGAAGAATGGAGTAGAAAAACAACTGTAGGTGAAGATTACAATTGCAAGTAAAGAACAACCAATCAACAGTTATCAGTCTTTCTAGATCTCTAACACTGTAGTTTGTGTAATTTTAAACCACTTTCTCTCTTCCAGGTTTTCATCATCTTCTACTGTGTCCTCCTCTGTGTAGCTGTTATCTACCTCATTCAAGTTATCATAAAGGAAAGAGCATCCATTTAGAACAATGGAAGTCAAGTATCATCTCTAAAATGTATAAATATGTAATTAACTACTCTGGTTCTCAGATTCCTTAATTATAAAATGATCACAAGACATTTTACTACTTTTAAATTCTATTTTTAAACATATAACTCTGTAACACAATAACCTGACTACAAGGGAAATCTAACCAGCCATTTTCCCTCTAACAATAAGTTTCATTTTGATAATATTGCTCATCAAAAATTCTATAATTACTTTAAATAGGCTCTGAAATGAAAGAAAATGACATTTAATCAATTAATTTCCCATTACCTAGCATGTTCCTCTATTATACTCAAATTTATAGCCACATGTCAAAACCCAGGGCTAAAAGAAATAACTAAATCAATGAGTGGCTACACAGGCAATGCAAAGTATTTTATATACAATACACCTCAGTTTTGAAAGAATCCCTTATAACAGTCCTGTGATGTTAATATTTTATCCCCATTTTAGAGATGGTGAAACAAGTGTCCAATAGTAAGGTTATGTAATTTGTCTACTATCAAATAGCTAATAAGTAGCAGATGGACAATAAACCCAGTCTCTTTGGCTTCAAAGCCAATGTTACAGCAAATCTACCAATCAAAAATGAATGGAGAAATAGGCAGACCTTTCCTGCACCTCCTCCCAGGGCTAGATTGGATATAAAACTGAAGTGGGGAACATACACCTGGAATTAGAACTGAGGCCCAGCTGAGGAGACTTATATTAAAGGACAGAAAACCCCCAAGACCAGTAGGGAGGGTGAGGTCACTAGAGGAACTGACCCAGCTTCCAGGGGCCGCAGGCCGAGAGTGAGGAGGAAGCTCTGAAGCTACAGCAAAGTCTTTTCCCTCAGAAGATCGAGGCCCGGAACCCAGGCTAGGCTCCATAGTCCAGAGCACCAGACCTGAGAACAGCAGCCCAGGTAACATCAGCTCTGAAAGGCGGCAGGGTTGCAGGACCTGGCTGAGTCTGGAGCCAGTAGGAGAGAAAGCCCCAGTTTTGTTTTTGTTTTATTCATTTGCAGCTACTCACCCGATGCTTCAGTGCAGAGGGAGGCACACACTTGAGGTGCGCCTAAAGAGAGGCTGGGGTGGGAAGCATTGCAACGAGACGTGGAAAAGCAGCAGCCAAGAATCCTGTATTTGGTCATTCATAAGCACCCAAACTGAAATGGCTATTTTCACTGAGAGGAGCTGCTAGCCTCTCCCAGTAGCTGCAGGACAGGTGAAAATAACAACCCCACCCTAGGTGATACAGCCCGCCCGCCCTATCCTCAGGAGCCCTGCCTGCCACACCCTGCATTTTGACTTTTCAGAGGAAACAAAAAAGAGGCCAAGCCTGCTGGTTTGAACAGTCTCAGGGAGCATCAGTGATTGGGGGAGGGGCCTTCTGCCCCACTATCCAGGGAACATGACTGGTAGTTACTTTCCCTGCACGGGAGAGCTGATAGAAACTCCAGGTTTCCAGCTGATCCCACTGGATTGCATAGAAGGATCTCTGTCCAGCCAAGGGCAGAGTAATATTTTGGGCCACTAGCTCTGGGACAGGGAAACACACCCACCACATTCCCTGAAATCTGAGCAGTACTTCTCTGCCTAAAGCCTTTTCAGAAACAGACTTTTGAGTGATTAAGATTGACAACTGGGCTGTGGCCAGATGGCTCAGTTGTTTGGAGCATCATCCTGTACACCAAAAGGCTGCAGGTTCGATTCCCCATCAGGACATATACCTAGGTTGTGGGTTTGATCCCCAATCAGAGGCAACTAGCTGATGTTTTTCTCACATCAATGTTTCCCTCTCTTTCTCATTCTCTCTCTCTAAAATCAAGAAAAACATCCTTGGGTAAAAATTAAAAAATAAATAAATAAAAAATCAACAGCTGGCTAACAGGCAAAGGTGGGCAGAGAAGGAGCCCAGGGAACCAAGGGAAGTTTGCTGACCCATCCTTGGGCCCCATGCTGCAAACAAACCTGCATTAGAGGGCAGACTGGCCCTTTCTACTTGCAGCCAAGTCCTGTGGAGACAGGCACAAACTGTGGATCCCTTGGAGCTTCAAGCATGTTGTTGAAAGCCAAAGGAAGACAGTCTCTGACAGTGGTTAGCACCTAAGTACCTCACGAGAAGCCCAGAATTGGCAGACAGAACAGTTAGCCAGTCATCAGAAGAGCAGGATCCAAAGGGAACTCCCATGGAGCACTAAACTCTGCTGAAGCGAACACCACTTCATTTTTTCTTCTTTTTTTTCCTCTTTCTTTTTACTTTTTTGGAATTTTCTCTTTCCTTTTTTAAATTTATCTTCTTTATATATCTGACTTTATTTGTTATTATTCTAGTCTCTATTGTTTTGCTCACATATCTGATTTTCCTCTTCCCTTTTTTAAAATATAATTTTAGAGAGGAAGGGAGAGGAAGAGAGAGATAGAAACATCAATGATGAGAGAGAATCACTGCTGGCTGCCTCCTGCACCCCCCACACTGGGGACTGAGCCCGCAACTCATGCATTTGCCCTGACCAGGAATCCAACCTGACCTCCTGGTTCATAGGTGTATGCTCAACCACTGAGCCATGCCGGCTGGGCTCCTCTTTCCTTTTCCTACTCAATATTTTTTTCTTTCTCTCTTTTCCTTTTCTATCTGCTTTCTCCTCTATTTTGCTTTTCATATTTTTTTCTTTCCTTTTCTTCCTCCTTTACTTTCGTACATGGGTAGGGACGCTAGGCCTGGCTGGCGATCAGAGCTGATCAGGGCCTTCCGGCTGCCGGCCAGGGCCTTCCTTCTGGCTGCTGGCTGGGGCCTCCCTTCTTTGGCTGCCACCCAGGGCCTTCCTTTGTTCCACGCCACCCCCTGGTGGTCAGCCTACGTCATAGTGAGCAATTAGTCTCCCGGTCACACTCCCGTGGGGACAATTTGCATATTAGGCTATATATATATATTTTCCTTCCCTAATTCCCCTAATTCTTTATTCTTAATTTTCATTATTTCAGCTCTGCACCTACATATTCCTTTTTCTCGCCCCCCCCACTTTATTGTTTCTTTTGTGTGTGTGTGTATGTTTGTTTCTTTTGTTGTTTTTCTCCTCATTTTTTTTCCATATGTAACAGGATTTTCATCATCCCACCATTCTAGCATTCTTTACTGAATAACCTTTTATAATGCTTATCTGATCTAAGATATGATCTGATCCAACTCAAAGATTTTTTATTGCTCTTTGGCAAACCTTCTTTCTCCTCCTAACTTTGGGATACTGCTTATGATCTGATAGGTAGACCTTTGTTTTCTTACTTATAAAATCTTTCCAATTATGGGTTAATAACTATTTTTATTGGCTTCTATAGTCCATGATATCATATCATTTGTCATAGGCAATTCAGATGATGTCAACTCCCCTACTGAAAGCCCCTCAATTGTCTTCCAATATATAGCCTGTAAAGACCCTAGCAATCTGGCACCTACCTATAGTTGCTATTTTACTTCACAATGATCATTTTTATTCTTACAACACATCAAGTTCTCTACCTTGGAGGGAGGGGACATATGCTTTGTATCTTCTACTAGGAACACTCTCCCTGGATCTCTAAGTCTGGCTACGTTTCACCCATCAGGTCTCAGGTTAAATGTAGCCTTCTCAAAGAGACTTTCCCTAATTACTCTATTCAAGTTAGCCCCCATCTTATTTAATTACACCATCCCACTTACTTCCTTCATTGCACTTGTATATTAAAAAAAAAATTGTTTGCTATTTATCTTCATTCATTAGAATTTAAGGTCCATAAATTAAGGAAATTGAACTATCTTGATTAAGTATCACCAGCATGTAGAATGATGTTTGGCATAGAACAGAAAATCAGTGATTATTAAGATTATGAGTTCCATGACAGCAGTGAGTATATATTCTCTCTGTAAACTAGAACTAGTAAAATGCCTGGTACATGTAAGATGGTAAATAAATATTTGTGAAATAAATGGAGTGATCTTATCCACTTGGCATTCACTAATCAGAAGACTTCCATATACACATATTCGAACCAAGAAAAGCAATGATGAGGGGCCTGATTAGGATGCTGGTTGTGAGGATTAAAAAAAATTACAAATTAGAAAAATATTTTAAAAGTAGAAGATAGAGCAGTAACTGCCACTTCATATCATCATTAAGAATTATAAATCATAAGTATTAATATATATAATTTAAAAAACGACATATGTACCATCAATCTGAATACTAAATGATAAAAAACTTAATATCTTTTTTACATTTTAGATAAAATCATGATTAAGTTTTATTATTTTCTTCCATTCTCCAATGGATGTATTAGAATTAAATAATAAAGTTATTTATCATCATGGATTTATTTTATTTTTTAATCCTCTTCTAAGGATTATGTTTTTGTTATTGATTTTAGAGAGAGAGGAAGGTAGAGACAGAGAGAGAAACATTGATGTGAAAAAGAAACATCGATCAGCTGCCTCTTGTACACACCCCAAGTGGGGATCAATCCTGCAACCTGAGTATGTGCCCTGAATGGGAATCAAACCAGCAACCTTTCAGGTACGGGACAACACTCCAACCGAGTTGCACCGGCCAGGGCTCAGCATGAATTTAAATTTACTGTAGGACAAGTTAACCTCTATGGCTACAGATTGCATTCTAGCCATTCACATCATTTATGAAAGCCACTGAGACACATGGAGGGCTGGATGACTAAGCATAATAGCTCGTTTCAAATCCAGCTTTGATAATATAACCCAGAAATGGTGGGTCAGAAGAATCACCTTAGTGCTTAGAGAGTGCATTATTAACATAAAATATATTTCAATATTAGATCTCACCTGGTTGCCAATCTTTCAGGTTAAGACAAACTACACATTTTCAAATCACTATGCAAATGAAAGCTACAGCAGCAATCTGATATTCACCTCTATCTTAAGGTAGATTTAGGTATAATTCAACAGATGACAAATGTCAAGAATACTAGGTTCTTCAACTCTATTAAAAATAAAACTTCTGTCTTATGAAACATAAATTTTACGTTCAAAATGAATATAAGGAAAATTCAAGTAAAAAGTTTCTCATCTTACCCTGTCTAGTTCCAGTGTAAACTTCTGGTCCCATGACTGATTGGAAATGGGTTTCCAGCTTGTTTGACCAACCACAGTATTATCTAGCTTCAAAACTGCACAGACATCATCTGTAATTACAATTTATAAACTTGCTTAAATATTTTAAAACATTTAAAATAGAGGTAGCACTGTTTAACAGAAATAAAAGTTTTCCAATCCTTTGAAAATAAAGTTTTTCTTACTCAATACTGAAACTTCTGAATCTTAAATAGCTAGTTTTATATATACATACACTACTACACACTCCCAAATGATCCTGTTTGGCAAAAACAAAAATATCAATTTCTATTTTATTTATATTAGAAAATAATTAAAAGGGTGAACAAGTGACCATTAGCTCTCTGCCACAATGTGTGTATATGTTTGTAGAGCTGACCACTGAATATGTGAGGGTTAGGGGTGTTGAACCCCCATGAAGACAAAAATCTGCATAACTTTTGACTCTCCCAAAACTTAACTACTAACAGCTTACTGCTGACTGGAAGCCTTACCAATAATATAAACAGTCAAAGAACACACATTTTGTATGTTAAATGTATTGTGTACTGTATTCTTACAATAAAGTAAGCTAGAAAAAAGAAAATATTTAAAAACCATGAGAAAGTACATTTACAGTACTGTACATATTTATTGAAAAGAATCTGCAGATAAGCAGACCTGAATAATTCAAATTTGTGTTGTTCAAGGGTATACCAATAGCAATCATCCAGTTTGTCTCCCTTTATATTTGCTATGTATAGTTTGTTACCTTAGATATTTTAAATTTTCACGTTTTTCCTAAAGTCTCTACCTACAGGAAAACAAAAACATATTCATCTTTGTTCTCTGTGCTAGGTGAAAATGTCATGTGCCTTTCTCTCTAGTTATACACTTATATCATTTTATAATTATACTTTTTTAATTGATTGATTTTAGAAAGAGAAAGGGAGAAACATCCATTTGTTGTTTCACTTATTTATGCATTCATTGGTTCTTTCTTGTATGTGTCCTGACCAGGGATAGAACCCACAACCTTGGCGTACTGGGATGATGTTCTAACTAAGCTATCTGGACAGGGCTATAATTATACTTTAGAATGTCTCCAAATACTTCACAAACCTGTTATATTTTACTATTACCATCTTCACCTGCTCCCCCATTTCAATATACTACTGGATAGTGGGCTACTATTTTAGTAAACACATTTGTCCAGTGGTTAGTTATCAAAGTTCAATGTTAGTTTAGAAATGCCACTGTATCATTAAAAGAATCAAGATGTGACAAGTCCCACAGCCTCTGTACAATTTTAGTTTGGTGTAGAGAGTGATATCTAATATTTCATTCTTCCAAAAGAATTAATGTCATTCAGTTTTCTAATTAATGCTATGTCATTCAGTTTTCTAACGTTTTCAATAAAGTAAATTTTGTTGCCTTTTTTCATGTTCCTGTCATAGCTTTTAAAATTAAACTATGAAAATCATTATTTTAACGGGTTTTTTTTTGGTCCAACTTTGACCCTCCCCATTCTACTGTGTCCCCAATGCTAAGTTCTTTGTTCTTTAATTTGTTATATATGATTTTAAAAAAATCTAGTTACTGAACTGGATAAGTCATCGGTTTTTAGGAGGTTTCGACTACTTCCACTTTTACTTTTGCTCGTTCTGCTCATGAAAGATGATCTGGTTTCACTTGGACTCCAACCAGGTAGTGCAACTGATGTTGCTTTTGACCTTCCAGGGACATTTTCTAGGATATCTTGACAGCCCATAAGACGAACTTCCAGAGTACCTGTTAGCATAAAAAAATATCAAATAAGAACATTAATTCTATTTTTTAAAATCTTTACTGTTGAAACTATTACATAGGTCCTCCTTTTCCCCCCCAAACCTTTTCCAGCCCACTCCCATCCTAAGAACATTAATGCTTAATATATAAAATTCAGCCCTAACCGGTTTGGCTCAGTGGATAAGAGCGTCGGCCTGCGGACTGAAGGGTCCCAGGTTCGATTTCCGTCAAGGGCATGTACCTTGGTTGCGGGCACATCCCCAGTAGGGGACGTCAGGAGGCAGCTGATCGATGTTTCTCTCTCATCAATGTTTCTAACTCTCTATCCCTCTCCCTTCCTCTCTGTTAAAAATCAATAAAATATATATTTTTTAAAAAATTCAGTCTTTGTTAGCTATTTAAAAATGGGGAGGTGGGAGGGGCTGGCTGAGGGGGAGGAGAGACTTGTAAAGTAGCAAAATCTCTTCTCCCAGAGGATCTGTGGTATAACTATCATCTTTCTTATTTTAATTAGAGAAACCTATTGAAAAATCTTAAGGCAACTATATGAAATTTTATAGAAAAAACAGCACCTCCCGATACTGTCTGTAGGGCATAAAACAAGTTATATAAACTTCCTGTGTATCTGAATACTCACTTCTAGAATTACATGGAAGAATTACAGAATAATGTGGATAGAACATGTGGGAGGGGAAACACATAGCTAATATGCCTATTAAAATAAACATACAGAAATTAGAAATTTGACCATGAATAACAGCTGTGTTTAATAGTTATATAGTTAACATAGAAAAGGACTTTACAGGTTTCTTTTGCATAAATAAATGGGTTTCTGTTCTATATGAAGATGTAAAATAACATCTTTCCATTCTAATAGTTTAGTCAAATAATTATGGTGTGTAATTATCTAAGAACAAAGTAATTGCAATTTCCTTAGGCAAATAAATACTAATGGTGTTCAAAATGAAAATGAGGAACTGTTAGGGCACCTGGAGTTACGGCTTTGTCATCATTGGGCTAGACATAGTGTACTAAGATTTAAAAATGATGCTTTAGGCCCTAGCCGGTTTGGCTCACTGGTTAGAGCGTTGGCCTGGGGACTGAAGGGTCCCAGGTTCAGTTCCAGTCAAGGGCATGTACCTTGGTTGCAGGCACATCCCCAGTAGGGGGTGTGCGGGAGGCAGCTGATCAATGCTTCTCTCTCATTGATGTTTCTAGCTCTCTATCCCTCTCCCTTCCTCTCTGTAAAAAAGCAATAAAATTTTTTTTTAAAAAAAAATGATGCTTTAGTATTAAAATTTTGGATACTGCACATAGAATAACACTTTAGGAAGAGTACTTCTTCCTGGTAAAAGCTGTCCCAATAAACTTAAATAATTAAAGATTAATTTTATTTAAAGTTTTTAAATATCTAAAAGTAACCAAAGGGCTTTTAACAGAGTAAAAAAGCCTGGATTTACCTTCAACTCAACTAACAAAATCAAGACAAAATATTTTGGGGGAAAAGTATTAAAATACTGGATTTCAGGCAATGAAAAACAGTGATCCCTAAGAGATGGGAAACAAATGAGATGAACTCTAAGACTGATTCAGCTTACTGCCTTGAGAATATCCAGGACACAGCGCAGGGACAGAGAATCTCAGGTGGAGCCAAATGGACTACCTGAGTTAAGGAGACAGAACTGAGACTGAAATGACCCAGGCAACTAGAGTTCATAGAAGACAGCTGGCCAGAGACAAAACTCCTTGGATTTACAGAGGGTTCCTCTGATCAAGTATTCAGTCTTGACCCAGTAGTAGCGAATAATTACTCTTGGACTAAACAATGCTCTGGTCCCACACAACAAATCTTAAAAGCAATCCCCAAAATATTAAACTGTTTCCAAGTAATTTAACTGTGACTAGCACAAAGCTCAAGAAGATTTACAGAATTACACAAATATCCAGCACTCAACAAGCTAAAATTCAAAATGTCTGGCATCTAAGCAGAGATTACCAACTGTATTTGTTTTCTACTGCTGCATTTTCAATGACCACAAACTTAATTTGAACCAATACCCATTTGTTATCTCACAGTTCTGTGGGTCAGAGTCTGCGTGGGCTGCTCTGCACTTTCTGCTAAAGATCTCACAAGGCCAAAATCACTGTCTTCCAGACAAGGCTCTTATCTGGAAGCTCTGAAGAAAAATCTGCTTCCAAGCTCATTCAGGCTGTTGCAGAATCCAGTTTCTAGTATCCATAGGACTGGGGAAGCTCTTTTCTTGCTGGCTAACAGCTAGGGAATGTTTTCAAGTTCTAGTAGCCACCTGCATTACTCCTCATGTGGCCCCCTCCTTTGTGAGCCAGCAATGACACATAAAATTCTTCTCATGATTCAGATTTCTCTGATTTCCTCTCTGCCCTCAGTGTCTGAAAATTCTCTGCTTTTAAGGAGCTCATGTGATTATATTAGGCCTACCAGATAATTTTCCTTTACATTAACTCAAATACGACTGATTTAAAAGTAAATAAACAAAAATAACAACTAATTAGTAGTACCTTAATCACATAAGTGAAAACAACCCAAATAGCAATGGCAGGTGAATGGATAAACAAATTTTGGTATATTCACAAAACTGAATACTAATAATAAACAGAAAAAATTATTAATTCACACAACATAGATGAAAATCAAAATAATTATTCAGAGTGAACACAAACAGATTACCCCAGCAAAGAAAATGGAATATACTGTGATTCCATTAATTGATTGATTGATTGATTTCAGAGAGGGAGAAACATCAATAATGAGAGAGAATCATTGATTGGCTGCCTCTTGCATGCCCCACACTGGGGATCAAGCCTGTAACCCAGGCATTCCTTAACCGGAATCGAACCCAGAAACTTTCAGTCTGCAGGCCCAGACTCTACCCACTGAGCAAAACCAGCTAGCGCTATTGTGATTCCTTTGATATAAAATTCTACAAAATGCAAACTAATATGTAGTGACAGAAAACAGATCAGTGATTGCCTTGGGGCAGTTATGGATAAGGAGAGCATGAGAAGAGCAGCAAAGATGGATTACATGAAGCATTTGAAGACACTTTTGGGGACATAGTAATTATCTTGATTGTGGTGATGGTTTCACAACTTTAAATATGACAAAGCTTATCAAATTATAGCTTTTAAATATGTGTAGTTTATTATATGTCAATTATACCTCAATAAAACTATTCTAATAACTGGACGTTGATGACTGTGGCATAACCACATAGCTTTACTAAAAATCAGAAAATAGTATGCTTAAAATGAGTGAATTCTATGGTATGTAAATTATGTTTCAATAAAGCTGCTAAGAGTGGAGTGGAGGAAGCTCCAATCTTCTGTTTGGTTATCTTACCTAATGTAAAATGTTAAGGCAGATTAAGTATAATGGATTCCATTTTAATTTTAGTTTAAAAGAAACAACTTGTATTTGTGTGTTTTATTTGCTTTTTTGTTGTTAAACGGGAAAACTTAGCTCATTTTCAGTGTAAATGCTCAGCTGTAAAAGTAATCCTGGGAAAACTAAAAACATCTGGTTACTACCTCAAACCCTGGTAGCTTATTAAATATTTTAGTAATTTCAATATTAGGAGATAACAATGCTCAACACCTGCTTTCATTTAGGAAAAAAGAAATCTAGAGGGATTTAAGATCTTTATTAAGCATCTAGAAGTTTCTTTCTTTTATGAGGTAATACAATTGCAATTTCATATAACCATATTAGAAATAGCTTAAAATTACATTTTTTTACTTTTATAGCCCATAATATAAAATATTTAAAACAAGCAACTCCAAGAAGTAAATGTTTATTTTCATAAGCAGTACCTATGAATTCCATTAGAACAAGTAAATGTATTTTTATTTTAACTTTCTGGAAAAACTACTTTATATAAAAAATTACATTTTACTAAATTCAACATTTAATCTTGGTACAAGTGAGTAGCATTTTTAATTTTGAGAAAATATTCTTTAATAAAAACTATTCAGTGTCTCAAAATGTGGACCTGAAAGATTCAATTACACATTATATCACAGTAGCAACAAATATGTAAGTACAGTATTATAATCATACAACCACAAAATGAACCAGAGAACAAATGAGACAAACCATACATTATAGCATTCAGTGAAAACTCAGGATGGTAAATGTTCTTACTAATCCTTCATCATGTCTACTCCTTTATTTACACCAATACTATGTCTCTTCCCAGTTACCTCATATTTAGTGGAATTTTTCTAAAAAAGTATCTGTATTAAGAATTCAGATACTTCTTTTAGGCTGCCGATTTATATCACTTTGAGTAAAGTTCAACTTCAGGAATAAAGAAAAGGAAAAGAATTAAAAAGAAATTAAAGAATTGGGGAGAAGAGCCAACCAGAATAGGAAAGGGAAACAATTTCTAGCTATATCCGCTGATTTTCTAAAACATGGCTTTATTACTTTTCTAGAACTAGTAATTTTCAAATATTAGAAAACCATATTTTAATCATTCAGAAATTCTTGAATATTAATGTGTTCATTACTAAACCATAAGATAGTAAAACTTAGATAATTATTGTCCTTGTCTTTTTATTGTAAAATATTTACCAAGTTGAGTAGAGCTCCCTTATCCATAGTTTCGCTTTCCAGTTTCAGTTACCCATGGTCAACCTCAGTCTGAATATGCTAAATGAAAAATTCCAGAAATAAACAACTCATAAGATTTAAACTGTGTGCTGTTCTGAGTCACATGATGAAATCTCGCACTATCCTGCTCCTTCCTGCCTGGGACATGAATCATCCCTCTGTCCAGTGTATCCACGGTGTAGAAGCTACCCATCCCTTAGTCACGTTGCAGCTGTCTCAGTTATCAGATCTATTTGTCATATCACAGTGCTTGTATCTTGTAACCCTTATTTTACTTAATGGCCCCAAAGCACAAGAGTAGTGATGCTGGCAATTTGGATAAGCCAGAGAAGCCATAAAGTGTGTTAAATGAGAAGGTGAAAATTTTTGACTCAATAAGGAAAGAAAAAATATTTTACACTAAGGTTGCTAAGATCTACTGTGAAACAAAGTTCTATCTGTGACATCGTGAAGGACAAAGAAATTCCTGCTAATTTTGCTGTTATACCTCAAACTGCAAAAGTTACAGCCACGGTGTATGATAAGTGCTTATAAATATGATGGAAAAGGTGTTAAATTTGTGGGTGAAAGCATGAATAGAAAACAGGTTCTGACTGACAGCAGCATGTTGCACCACAAAGTAATGAGCCTACATGAAGACTTCAGTAAGGGATCCCCTGAAATGAGTGACACCAAGCCATTTATTGCCAAGTAAGTGATGGTTATGCACATTCAGGAAAAGGTTTGGGATTTCATCATCTAATATCATCACAAGAAAAAAAGTGAGAGAGACCACATTCACAAACTTGTATTACATTATATTATAGTTGTTCTATTTTAATACTACTATTCTAATCTCTTGACCTCACACCGACTCTTTGGTGGGAGGACCAATGCTCTAACCACTGAACACACCAGCCAGGGTGTATGTTTGTATTCTTGATGTTATCCCAGAGGCTGCTTACTTAGTCTCTGTTTCCCTTATTTATTTATTTTTTACAACAATAAATGTTTATTGATGTACAGACATTTTGGGAGCCCAGAGACCAGATATAAACATAAAAACAGGTATCAGCTATCACGGATATCAGAAATTACAAGTGTGAGGCAAGCACAGGAATCAGAATCTTCCTGCCAATAAGTACCCAAAGCCTAGTGCACAAACATGAATCATGTCTCTCTGGTTTGAACCAACAAGATCTCTCCCAAAAACCTGGCTTTAGTAGAGCTTAAAAAGAAATTCTCATAAATGTCCTTAAAGTATCAAATCAGGCATCAAATGGGTAAGGTCAGTTGCAAACCATTTCAATTCCATTAAATTTTACCTCCTGTTTGATTTTACTTTTAATTAGGAGCATATAAATTTAGGCTTATTGATGAAATTATTTTTTATCATTATAAATATTTTATTTTTTTCTAAAATACTCTTCAACTTGCAGTTTATTTGGTCTGTTTTTAGTAGAGTTATACCATTCTTCCCATGCGTAAAGTAACTTAGTGAATGTTTTCCATTCTTTTATTTTCAACCTGTTTGCTTTATTTAATATTTAAAGTGAAATGTTTAACAATCCCATTTACCATCGCACCAAAAAAATTAAGCTACCTAGGAATAAACTTAACTAAAGAGGTAAAAGACCTCTACTCAGAAAACTACAGGACGTTGAAAAAAGAGATAGAGGAAGACATAAACAGATGGAAGAACATACCATGTTCTTGGATTGGTAGAATCAACATCATTAAAATGTCCATACTACCCAAAGCAATCTATAAATTCAACGTACTTCCCATTAAAATACCAATGGCCTACTTCCCAGATCTAGAACGAACTCTCCAAAAATTCATCTGGAATAAAAAAAGACCCCAAATAGCTGCAGCGATCCTGAGAAAGAACAAAGTAGGTGGGATCTCAATGCCAGATATCAAGCTGTATTACAAAGCCACTGTTCTCAAAACTGCCTGGTACTGGCACAAGAACAGACATATAGATCAATGGAATAGAATAGAGAGTCCAGAAATTAGCCCGAACCAATATGCTCAATTAATATTTGACAAAGGAGGCAAGAACATACATTGGAGTCAAGATAGTCTCTTCAATAAATGGTGTTGGGAAAATTGGACAGATATATGCAAGAAAATGAAACTAGACCACCAACTTACACCATACACAAGAATAAACTCAAAATGGATAAAGGACTTAAATATACGGCGGGAAACCATAAAAATTCTAGAAGAATCCAAAGGCAACAAAATCTCAGACATATGCCGAAGCAATTTCTTCACTGATACAGCTCCTAGGGCAGTTGAAACTAAAGAGAAAATGAACAAATGGGACTACATCAAAATAAAAAGCTTCTGCACAGCAAAAGAAACCATCAACAAAACAACAAGAAAACCCACTGCGTGGGAAAACATATTTGCCAACGTCATATCTGATAAGGGCCTAATGTCCAAAATTTATAGGGAACTCATACAACCTAACAAAAAGAAGATAAACAATCCAATCAAAAAATGGGCAAAGGATCTAAATAGACACCTTTCAAAAGAGGACATTCAGAAAGCCAAGAGACATATGAAAACATGCTCAAAGTCACTAATCATCCGAGAGATGCAAATCAAAACAACAATGAGGTACCATCTCACACCTGTCAGACTGGCTATCATCAACAAATCAACAAAAGACAAGTGCTGGAGAGGATGTGGAGAAAAAGGAACACTTGTGCACTGCTGGTGGGAATGCAGAATGGTGCAGCCACTATGGAAGACAGTATGGAGTTTCCTCAAAAAACTAAAAATGGAACTCCCATTTGACCCTGTGATCCCACTTCTAGGAATATATCCCAAGAAAACAGAGACACCACTCAGAAAGGATATGTGCACCCACATGTTCATAGCAGCACAATTCACCATAGCTAAGATCTGGAAACAGCCTAAGTGCCCATCAGTAGATGAATGGATTAGAAAACTGTGGTACATCTACACGATGGAATACTATGCTGCTGTAAAAAAGAAGGAACTCTTACCATTTGCAACAACATGGATGGAACTGGAGAGCGTTATGCTAAGTGAAATAAGCCAGTCAATGAAGGAAAAATACCACATGATCTCACTCATTCATGGATAATAAAGACCATAATAAACTTTTGAACAATAATAGATACAGAGCAGAGCTGCCTCAAACTGATTGTCAAACTGCAGCGGGAAGGCCAGGGAGGGTTGGGGGGCAGGAGGGA
>NW_005871174.1:900400-904301 GCF_000147115.1 Myotis lucifugus
GAGGGACCACATATGTAAATATCCTTTTGTAATACTTTTTAGCCAAATAAAAAGAAAAAAAAATATATATATTATATATATAATTATCCAAAAAAAAATAAAAAAAATAAAAAAAAAATGAAAGTGAAATGTTTTTATATATATATATATATATATATATATATATATATATATCCCCTATCTAATAAAAGACAAAAAGGGTAATTGACGGTACCTTCGCTACACTTCCCATTGGCTAATCAGTGAGATATGCAAATTAACCACCAACAAAGATGGTGGCCAGCAGCTACACAGCTGAAGCGAGCAGGAGGCTTCCTTGCTCCAGTGATGGAGGAAGCCAAGGTTCCCCGCCTGCCGCGGCCCGGCTCTGAACTCCGAAAGCAACAAAGTTTCAATTATAGAAGCTAAACAAACCCCAGATACCTGCTTTCAGCAGGCCGTGGCCTCAGATCTTCAGCGAGCAGGAGCCAGCTCTCAGCTCCAGTAACAGCAACAAAGTTTCAATTATAGAAGGTAAATAAATCCCAGAATTGAAAAAAGAAAAAGAAAAAAAGGAGAGGCTGGGAACTTCAGTCGCCGGCCAGCCTGAAAACGGCCCTCAGCCACTCACCCAGACTGGCCAGGCACCCCAGTGGGGATCCCCACCCTAAAGGGGTGTGGCCAGCCTGAAAACAGCCATCAGCCCCTCATCCAGGCTGGCCAGGCACCCCAGTGGGGACCCCCACCCTGAAGGGGGTGTGACCAGCCTGAAAACAGTCATCAGCCCCTCACCCAGGCTGGCCAGGCACCCAAGTGGTACCCCCACCCTGATCCGGGACACCCTTCAGGGCAAACCAGCCGGCTCCCACCCATGCACCAGGCCTCTATCCTATATAGTAAAAGGGTAATATGCAAACTGACCCTAACAGCAGAAAGACTGGGAATGACTGGTCACTATGACACACACTGACCACCAGGGGACAGACGCTCAATGCAGGAGCTGCCCCCTGGTGGTCAGGGCGCTCCCACAGGGGGAGCTCTGGTCAGCCACAAGCCAGGCTGTTGGCTGCCTCCTCAGCAGGGCTAAGGATGTCTGACTGCAGCTAGGCCTGCTCCCCGCTGGCAAGTGGACATCCCCCCGAGGGCTCCCGGGCTGTCAGAGGGATGTCTGACTGCCAGCTTAGGCCCAATCCCCGGGGAGCAGGCCTAAGCCAGCAGGTGGTCATCCCCTGAGGGGTCCCAGACTGCGAGAGGGCAGAGGCCGGGCTGAGGGACCACACCCCCACCGAGTGCACAAATTTTTGTGCACTGCGCCTCTAATATATATAAATCAAATAGGTAACTCTTCTTTTTATCTACACTGAAAATCTAATTAATATTATTTCCTGGGAAGGAGCCTCTAAACCAGCAGTTCTCAACCTGTGGGTCGCGACCCCTTTGGGGGACAAATGACCCTTTCACAGGGGTCGCCTAAGACCATCGGAAAACACATATATAATTACATATTATTTTTGTGATTAATTACTATGCTTTAATTATGTTCAATTTGTAACAATGAAAATATATCCTGCATATCAGATATTTACATTATGATTCATAACAGTAGCAAAATTACAGTTATGAAGTAGCAACGAAAATAATTTTATGGTTGGGGGTCACCACAACATGGGGAACTGTATTAAAGGGTCGCGGTATTAGGAAAGTTGAGAACCACTGCTCCTAATCCCTTGTAATTTCCCTGGTGATAGCAGTGTATTTGTTATCATGATGAGCCCCTCAGCCACATGTAAGTTTATGCTAACAAAGTGACCAGGCAGTTTTAGGATGGGGGGTTGGCTACACTGGAAAGACCAACCATATGATTAGAGGGATGGTGCTTTGAGGCACATATCCACCTGATCTCCTGACCTTCCGAGAGGGATGAGGGGCTGAAGACTGATTTCAAACAAGCGGCCAATGATTCAATCAGTTACTCCTACATAATGAAGCCACAATAAAAACTCGAATACTCACAGCTAAAGTGAAATTTCTGTTTGTTTATATTTTTAAAATATATTTTTATTGATTTCAGAGAGGAAGGAAGAGGAGGAGAGAAACATCAATGATGAGAATCATTGATCGGTTGCCTTCTGCACACCCCCACTGGACATAGAGCCCACAACCTGGACATGTGCCTTTGATTGGAATCAAACTCGAGACCCTTCAGTCTGCAGGCCAACTCTCTAATACAAACCAGCCAGGGCTGAAATTTCTGGTTTTTTACAAAAAAGGATGTACTGAGAGAGGGCTGCATGCTGAGGACAAGAAAGCTTCGAATTGGGGCCCTCATAGACCTCTCTCTATGTATCATTTTTCTTTTTTACTGTACTTTATAAGAAAACTGAAATTGTAAAGATAAAGCTTTCCCAAGTTCTGTGAATTGTTCTACAAAATTACTGAGCCTGAGGTGGTAGTGGGAACCCTAGAATTTATAGCCAGTTGGTCAGAAGTGAAGGTGGTTGAGGAAACTCCAAGCTTGCAAATTGTCTCTTAAATGTGTGTAGTCTTGTGGGGGACTGTGCCATTAACTTTCGAAATCTGACCTGTGTTGTTAGCATCAGAATAGTACATTAGCAATTAGGTAATTACCTCAAATATACTGTTTTAAACGATTCAAGTTAAAGGCAAAGACTGGTAGAATGGATAAAAAGAAACATGATGCAACTATATGCTGTCTAAAAGAGACTCATTTTAGATCCAAAGACTCAAACAGATTGAAAGTGAAAGGGTAAAAAAAGAATTCAATGTAAATAGTAACCAAAAGAGAGCTGGGGTAGCTTATACTAATATCAGGCAAAACAGACTTTAAATCCAAAGTTATTACATTATACAAAGAAGAAATGTGATTTTGATAAAAGAGTAAAATAAATCCATTGATATAAAAATTATAAAGATATGCACACTTAACAGCAGAGCTTGAAAATATATGAAGCAAACCTTTACACAACTGAAAGGAAACCTCACTACCCACTTGCAAGAATAAATGTACTAGAATGGCAATAAAAAAAAAAAATGTTGGTGAGGATGTAAAGAAATTGAAACCTTCATACATTGCTACTGAGAATGTAAAATGATGCAGTCACTGTGGAAAACAGTTTGACAGTTCCTCAACATGACAAACATAAAATTACCACATGACCTAGTGTTCCTAGGAATATATCCAAAGTAAATGAAAACAAGTGTTCAAACAAAAACCTGTACACAAATGTTCATAGTAACATTATTCACAACTAGAGGCCCGGTGCACAAAAATTTGTGCACGGCGGGCGGGTGGGGGGGGGAGTTGTCCCTCAGCCGGGCCTGTGCCCTCTCACAGTCTGGGACCCCTCAGGGGGTGACCACCTGCTGGTTTAGGCCCGCTCCCTGGGGGGATTGGGCCTAAGCTGGCAGTCAGACATCCCTCTGACAGCCCGGGAGCCCTCGGGGGATGTCCATTTGCCAGTGGAGAGCAGGCCTAAGCTGCAGTCTGACATCCTTAGCGCTGCTGAGGAGGCGGGAGAGGCTCCCACCACCACCACTGTACTGGCAGCCATCAGCCTGGCTTGTGGCTGAGCAGAGCTCCCCATGTGGGAGCACACTGACCACCAGGGGGCAGCTCCTGCATTGAGCGTCTGTCCCCTGGTGGTCAGTGTGTGTCATAGTGACCAGTCATTCCCAGTCTTTCTGCTGTTAGGGTCAGTTTGCATATTACCCTTTTATTATATAGGATAGAGGCCTGGTGCATGGGTGGGGGCCGGCTGGTTTGCCCTTCAGGGTGGGGGTCCCCATTGGGGTGCCACTGGGGTGCCTGGCCAACCTGGGTGAGGGGCTGATGGCTGTTTTCAGGCTGGCCACACCACCTTATAGAATGGAAGGTCCTCAATGGGGTGCCTGGCCAGTCTGG
>NW_005871174.1:906182-920904 GCF_000147115.1 Myotis lucifugus
AGCCGAGTGGTTAGGAGCCAGCAGTCCCAGATTGCGAGAGGGATGTCCCAGATTGAAGAGGGTGCAGGCTGGGTTGAGGGACACCCTTCCCCACCCCACCCCCCGGTGCACAAATTTCATGCACTGGGCCTCTAGTCCTATATAATAAAACCCTAATATGCAAACTGACTGATGGAATGACTGGCTGCTATGACGCGTACTGACCACTAGGGGACAGACGCTCCTTTTTTGAGTGTCTGCCCCCCGAGAGGGAGGTGACCGGTGATGGCTATTGGGGGGGCAGGGCCAGCCAGCAGGCGGTGCCAGGCTGCCAGCCAAGGCGGTTACCAGTGGGGGCCCCCCGATTGCCCCGCCTGCCCATCGCCCCACAGATGGCCCTGATCACCAGCCAGGCCTAGGGACCCTACCCTATATATTGGGTACAGTCTCTTAGATTTAAAAATTATAACCTGGCAAGTCTACTCTAACACTGAAAAAAAACAGGATGATGCAGCGATGACATGCATGGACTCTGGCTTGCACATTTTGTGGTCAGCCCTGATTCTGACACTTATAACTGTGACAAAGCCAATTACTTAACTTCTCTCTGCTTCAGTTTTTCTACTCATAAGATGGGGAAAATGGTACTACTGCCTCAGAAGGATCATGTTATGTACTACTTTTTATAATCAGGGCAAAAAAAATGTAGCTTTCCATACAACAGCAAGATGCCTTTCATCTGCATGAAAAATATGGTCACTGGTGCATGCAGTGTCCCAGATTGCGAGAGGGATGTCTGACTGCCAGTTTAGGCCCGACATCCCCTGAGGGGTCCCAGATTGCAAGAGGACGCAGGACGGGCTGAGGGGACCCCCCTTCCGTGCACAAATTTCATGCACCGGGCCTCTAGTTTAGCCATAAAAGAAATGAAGCATTGCCCTAACCGGTTTGGCTCAGTGGATAGAGCGTCGGCCTGCGGACTGAAAGGTCCCGGGTTCGATTCCGGTCAAGGGCATGTACCTTCGTTGTGGGCACATCCCCAGTAAGAGGTGTGCAGGAGGCAGCTGATCGATGTTTCTCTCTCATCGATCTTTCTAACTCTATCTCTCTCCCTTCCTCTCTGTAAAAAAATCAATTAAAAAAAAAATGAAGCACTGATACATGCTACAAGCACAAACCTTGAAAACAGTACAGTAAATCAAAGAAGCTAGACACAGAAAGCCACAAAATGATATAATTTTGCTTAAAGGACATATCTAGAACAGACAAATCTATTGAGACAAAAGCCAATAGTGGATGCCAGGAACTGGAGGGGAAAGGGGAGTGGGTATGGGGTTTCCTTCTGGGGTAATGAAAATGCTCTGTAACTAGATAGTGGTGATAGTTACACAACATTAGAAATATACTAAACACTTCTAAATTGTATATTTTTAAATGGCTAAAGTAATTCATTTATGTTATGTGTATCTCCTCACAATATTTTTAAAAATCTGTGCACAAGTTTTTATTCATTTATTAAACTAGGACCAGATGTAGCCAAAGAAGCACCAAAAATAATCAGAAGATATATACTACATACCTGTTAGTGCTGCTGGTTTGGATAGCGTACTATATTGATTTTGTGTAGATATCATACTTTGACGTGGACTTAGTGTTGGTGATGCTACAAGTGAAAGCTCCTCAATAATGATACTGCTTTTGGGATGATTCTTGGGAAGTTCATTTAATCTTTGCTCTAATGAATACTTTAAAAGGTCCAACTTCTGACTTGATTCATTAAATCTTGCTTGAGCCTTGGACAGGGAAAAGACAATTGTTATTACTTAAATAACTACATTCTTTAAGTAATATATTTATTAAGTTAAAATTTTTATTTAAAATTACTTCTGAAAGTGCTTTTCTGTCTGTTACTTTTCCTGAGCCAAGTAATTTCATTACATTCTTTGCACCTTCAGCGACTGCAAACTCTATCCTAAAATGATGCCTTAATTCTTCCATCCGAAGTTCAAGAGGACTTATGACAGGTTTTGCTAGAGGAGAAAACAAAAACAAAGTTAATTGAACCCATGTCAAAGTTTACTTCACTTTCTAATATGTAGTGATTAAAACTCATCAATAAAAAAAAAGAATTCTTATATTAAAAGAACAGTGCTTAATACACTGAATATAACAGATACAATTTTGATATAGAGCCTTTAGATCAAAACTCAAAGATTAAACACATAAGATAAAACATAATGCCACCTCCCCCTCAATTTTAAACGCTGTCTTTTTTACAAAAAATTATTTAGCATATCATATTGCCCATAATCATCAGAATAAAAATTTATCTCTATTCCATCACCATTGTCAAAAGCCAATTCATTGGTCTGGACTGCCTGAAGAATCTGCATTCGTATCACTTCTATTTTTGTCTTGCTGTCCTGGAGCAGTTGCTGAGCTGTGCCATGGAGTTTCCGATCCTTTTAAAAATAAGTTTGAAAAGGTAAGCAGATAAAGAGACAAAACATTTTCACAGATTCTAAATAAGATCAAATGATATCAGCAAATGAAAAACAAGAGTTCAAAGAACACTGTGAACAATATAATATATGTACTTGTCGATATATTTATTTTAAAAAGTCATCAAGCAGAAAAGGTGATAAAAGAGAAAAACAACTTCATTAGTTAAGACAATTTGAGAGAAAGAAGTAAGTCTTACTACTGGTTTTTAAAAAATCCAAATTCACATTTGTAATTTTCTTTCATTGCTTAACACAAAAACAGAGAATTTTCATATACCAGGGCCAGTAACTCTCATATTCAAAAGCACTGTATGTGAGCTGTCTCAGCAACTAAGCCTGAAATTTTTAGAAAATCTCTTCCTTTCCCATTACATTAAGTTTCATGGAGCTTCACACATTTTAAAAATAGCTAATTGTAGACAGTATTTGTGTTCCTTTAAATTCTGACAAAGGAATAGGAAATAGCATTTGTCAACATTGGTTATGATGAGAAAGGTCCCTAGAAACTCTTGAATGTCAAAAAATGAGACCTCAGTAAAGTTAGGGTGGAAATTATAGTGAATACTGTCATCTCTTAAGACTTTAAGAAAGGTCCTGAATTAAGTGAAATGGCATTATTGTGCTGTACACCTCAGTTTAGTTATAGTAACACTGAATATTACTGACAGAAGTGTGGTAGGCAAAATAATAACCCACCCATAGAAGTCCATACCCTGGAAACTTGTGAGCAGATAAAGCAGATAAATTTTAAATTTGGAAATCAACCCATATTGTGAACATGTTACCTTACATGGCAAAAGGGGAATTAAGATAGTAGATAGAATTAGATGTTAGTCACCCAATCTCAAAATATAAAGATTATCATGGATTATCCATGTGGGCCCAATGTAATAACAAGGATTTTTAAGGGTGGAAGAGGAAGGCAGATGAGGAGGTAGATGAGAAGAACTGAACCTGCTATTGTTGGCTTCAAAGCTAGAAGAAGGGGGCCATGAGCCAAGGAATGTGGGCAGCCTATAGAAGTTGGAAAGAACAAGAAAGTGAATTATCCCCTATCTTCCAGAAGAAATCACAACTCTGTCAATACCTTGATTTTAGCTCAGTGAGATCCATTTTAAAATTCTCAATTTCAAAGTTGTAACATAATAAATTTGTGTTGTTTTAAGCCATTAAATTTGTAGTAATTTGTTACAGCAGCCATAGAAAATACAAGAAATTTTCTTCAGAAGTTTCATATAAAACAAGTGATGCTATCTCCTATTTAGACAGTTACATTAGTTCTCAAAATCTAGTAGGCTTCAATCCACAAAAAAGGAAATGGTAAATAAAACTGAGCATAGTTAGGAAGCACTTATTTTACAAGAAAGGCCAATTTTCCAGCATCTCTACTTTTATCACTACTAATACAACTAGCATTAATTTAGAAATAAAATAGCATATAATCAACCTATATTGTCCAGGAGACTCTAGACTGGAAGCTAAGAGGCAAGCGCCAGATATAGCATCATTTCAATAAATCAAACACACACACAGTATACTAGTACTATAAAGGGCAGGATGAGAGATATATGTGGTGGGAGAGATACTATTGCTATTATATACAAAAGAAAAGAAAAGAAAAGAAAAGAACCTAAAGTATATTATATTAAACACCAAACTAGGTTGATATACAGTGGAGGAAAAAACAATTAGCAAATTTATAAATTTTGCTTCCATTCTTTCTTGCTTCCAAGGTTAGTCATTTAAGAAAAAAACTTGTAGTCAGATTTTGTTTATTAAATAAATTTAGATTTCACACCAAGGAAATAAACTGAAATAGTTTATTAAGTCCCTTACCTATTAATTTATACCATGAAGAAGTGTACACACACACACACACACACACACACACAATTTGTTAATTATGCTTTACTAGTAACGATACTATCTTGAATTTGGTGTTTGTCTATGGTTTACATATGCTTTTATGAATACACCTATTCACTTTTCAAATTTAAAATGAAAAGATCTTTCTCTTTAATTCCACCTCCTATCCAGGATTAGGAACATCAGACAAACTAAAGACTTGAAATAACTTTTCTTTGAGACCAGATCAGAGTAAGAGAAAAAACTCAGTATTCCGAAGCTCCGAATTTATTAGGGCCAAATATGTTTTGCAATCAGATAGACTTATACCCAAATCTTAATATATTTATAAATTTTGGGTTAGTTACGTATCTTCTACAAGCTTTAGGTTTCTTGAAGAAATTATGTAAATGGAAATACCACTCTAAACTATACAGCTTTTGTATGTATTAGATAAACTAACAGTATATTACCTAGCACATGAATGGCATTAAAATGTTCTTTTAGAACAATAAAAATCATGATTACCTTATTTTAATAAAGTTCTAATGTAAAAGTATAAATATTAAGTAAACTATATAATACTATACTTTTAAACTAATCTACTTTTATTATTTTATCAGTATGTGAAAAGACAGTAGCCTTATCACTTACTTTTTTGAAAACAGTCTTTTCTTAACTATTTCAATTCAACATGCAAGGAAGATCGTTTGTATTTCATTTTTAAAATAAGTGAATTTTCCCACAGATTACTGAAGATCTGCACAGATGTCAAAGTATGATGAAGGCATTTAAAACTGACATTGGATATTACCTGTCACAAGCAATTTACAGTAACTACATGTCAGTTTTCTGGTTTCAGGCATTCCTGTATTTTTTATTGAGCACCTAATATGTTTGAGGTAAGAGATAATGTAGATCCAAAGTACATCAACTGGTTTATGTATCAGAGGAATACTTGCTTTTATGCTAAAACTTTGGGAAGATTTTTACATACATTAGTTTGAACCATATGAAAATGCTGTTATCTGACTGATTTTGAACAGCAATCTCATGTGGTTCAACCTAATAAAGTAGTTACCTAATGTTAATACTCTACAATGCCTGATAGTTATATTTCCAATGTACAATATTTTTTCAATTTATAAAAAACTATTTTTGTTTTGCAAGTCATAAACTACATCACACACAGAGTTTTCAGAAATAAATAAATAAACCAACACTATCTTTATTTTGCCATCACATATTTATGGCTTACTTTGTAAGTGTTAAATGTGGTCACATCCAGTGAAAATAATTAATCAGCTTAACAATTAATTAATTAAATAATTAATCAATTATGATATACCCTATAAAACTTAGTTTGACTGAATTGATATAATTATTATATGTATCAGAATGTTAAAAGTAGCCAAAGAAAAATTCGAAGATAGAATCATTTTTTTTCCTTTTTAGTCCTCACCAGAGGATATGCTTACTGATTTGAGAGAGAGAGAGAGAGAGAGAGAGAGAAAGGGAGAGAGAGAGAGAGAGAGAGAGAGAGAGAGAGAGAGAGAGAAAGTGGGGGTGGGGGAAGGGGAGAGGGAGACAGAAGGAAAGAGAAACAGAGAGAGAGAGAAAGAGAAACATCGATGAGAGAGAAACATCAATCAACCAGTTGCCTCCCACACATGCCCCAGATGGGACAGAATCTGTAACCTAGGTTTGTGCCCTGACCGAGAACTGAACCTGCAATTTTTTTTGGTGTATCAGACAATGGCTCCAACCAACTGAGCCAGCCAGGGCAGATAGGATCAATTTTAGCTAAAGGAATCCAGAAAGGTTTTGTGGGCTATTAATATAGATAAGATTGGAATATGTGAAGATTGGAAGATTAGGGAGAGGGAGGCCTGGATGGATGGTCAGGTATTTTCAAATGAGAAATAAGTATAAAAGACTTGGGAGCATTTTTAAAAAATGTGATAGAGGCTAGAAAGAATCCCAAATTTTAATAAATAGCTTGGTTTGTCATTTGCCTATATGAAAGAGAAAACATCTCTTCAACATGCCTATTAAGCCCTCAGAGATTATTCTGAAAACCAATGTTGCTACTTAGAGTCATGAAATCTACATTCTGTTGTTAACATGAAAAAGAAATTGATTGTGTAAATTATAACCTTAACTAGTGGTAATGCAATGACAGGGATAAGGAGAGAAAGGTTGCTGTTTTGCATAGGATAGTTGTATAGAGCTTGCTAAAAAGATAGCATCTCATGAGAGATTGTAATGAAGCGAGAGAGAAAAAGCCATGAAAGTTCTTGGGAAAAGAGATAATGTAGGCAGAAACACAGTAAATACAAAGTCCCTAAGATAAGAGCATGCTTGGTATGTTCAAGGTATCCAAAGAAGCCAATATAGCTAGAGTGTAAGGAGAGAGAGTCAGTGTTTTAAAAGATCAGAAGGTGAATTCACACTTACAGAATCTAGGAATAATGTGAATTGACTGGATACACTTACATTTATTGTACCTACCTTTGAGGATCCATTTGAATACATCTGTATCATGTTCTCTGCACCTTGTTTTACTTTAAGCTCTATATCCAATTGTTTTTTTAAGGCCATCAATCTATTATTGCTAGTAGAACAACGAGGGTCACTACTGGGAGTGTCTGGAGTCCTTGGGCAATCTGTAAATTAAAAAGTATGTTAAAATTACTTACTAGGACTAATTACTGCTTAAAATGGGAAGTTAACATTTTCAAAGAATAAAGAATTATGGGGTTTAAGATGAGTCTGAAGTTACCTAAGTGGAATTTTCTTATGCTTCCAGATAATATAAAAATTCAAACCAAGAAATATTTAAGTAGAGTTGCAGGACCATTTGCCAGGATACTGTAGAAGTGATTTTGTTAAAACTGAAGTTGAATTAGATTGCTGCACAAAGTTTTTCCAACACTATTATTTTTAAATTAAAACAATTTAACTCGTCTATTCAACAATTAAACTAGATTCTCTACTCACTAGCTAATTAGTTTGAGAATAAAGATTAAAATATACAAATTCCAATGAAGTAATTCTTTGTAAGTAGAATTAAAATACTTCAAATATAATGCTTGCATTAATTAGTAATAACCAAAGCATACACATAAAAAGCCTTTACATTTTTTTCTACTATGAGGATGTTCAATAGAATGGAAAATTTTTCAAGGATAATAATTCATTGATATCACATTGATGGTAGCAGGATATAGGAAGACCAAAAATTCAAGTTCATGGCTTATCATAAAGAATACAGTGGTTCTATTAAGAAAGAACAAAAACACAAAAAAACTTTAAGTAGAACACTAATTATTCTGGGTAATCCATTATTGCTGAAACACTTCTAATAGTTTTACCATGTCACTAAAATTCTTCAATTGGAAGTTATTTTGTGTTTTATCCCCTCTAGGTCCCTTGTTTATTAAAAAAAAAAAAAAAAAAAAGAAGAAAAGGGGGAAAAAAAGCTAGAAGACTAAAGACCAGGGTACCAGACCTGGTTTAGTTACAAGTAACTTGGTAATCACTGGAAAACTGCATAATCTTCAAGTTACTTAACCTTTGTTCTTCAGGGTTTCTTTCTCTCCTCTGCAATAAAAGATGATGTGACTTACTGATTTTAATGAACAAATTTCATATTTCATTTTATACTCTTAAAAATTTACTAGTTCAGAAACATTTAAACATAATTTGTTCATTAACTTAAAAAAATACAGGTGCTATGCTAGATATTGGTGTAATATAATACTATTTCATCATTAATATATTAGTTTACAAGTTGTTAATTCCTGATCTAAGTGCGTTATAAACCCATTAATCCTCATAAACAGCCCTAAAAGGAACATTACACCCATATTACAGAAGAGAAAACCAGGGCAAAGAGAGGTTAAAAACCTTGCTCTGGGTTAAACATCTACTAAGTCAATCTTAATAATTGCTGTGCCTCGCTGCTTTTGGTACTTAAAAACCTTGTAAACAATTTTACTAGCCTGTGGATAGGTGCACAAACTTACACATATGACAGTATAATTATACACATACAACTATATGTATGTATATGTACTAGTATGCATATTAATACTTAAAATAAGTATTAATTCACATTTTACACATCAGGAAACAGGCAAAGTCAGTTATTAGCTGAAATTAATCAAGAAAGGTTTCTATTGTAACTGAATTTACCAAATTACAAATGAGTCACTTCAAAAGTTGATTTTCTACACGACAAATTATTATAGAAAACTGATAAATAAGGTAGGTAAGATACTGGAAAGGCTCACAAAGGAACTATGTAACATATTGCTATGGACAGAATTTTTGTGTTCCCCCAAAAGTTACACGTTGGAGCTGTAATGTGATGGCATTTGGAGGTGAGTCTTTTGGGAATTAGGTAATTGAGGGTGGTCTCTCTCTGTCATGTCAGGATACAGTGAGAAGACTCTATGTACTAACCAGGAGGACCTTCACCAGAACTCTGATCATGCTAGCATCTTGATCTGGATGTTGCCAGCCACCAGAACTTTGAGAAACAAATTTATGTTTTTTTAACTCACCCACTCTGTGGTATTTTGTTAAAGCAGCCTGAACTAGACATACATATACTGTATAAAGACACTGCTATAGTTGTTAAGAATGCCTAGGTTTAAATCTCAATTGATGCTGAGATTCAGTATAAACCATGTAATATGGGGTAAGTTACTTAACAACACTGTGCCTCATTTTCTTCATCTGTTAAATAGTGAACAAGCATCAATCTCACAGGATTACTGTGATTAATTAAGTTATATGTAAAGAGCTTACAAAAGGGCATAGTGCATAGTAAATATTCAATAAACATTAATTAGTAGTCACTGTAGTAAGTGTAAGCATATCTCTGTTGAGTCCATAAATTGCACATCATAACAATGACTGAACAGTTAAGTGTATACAGATCTGTGAACAGGTTTTCTTTCCTTTTTTTTTTTTTTACATAAATGTTACAAGAAATCAAAACCACACAAAATTTGGTATATAATTTATAATAAGCACATTTTTTTTCTAAATATATTTTTATTGATTTCGGGCGGGAGGGGGGGGAACCATTACTGATGAGAATCACTGATCCGAAGCCTTCTGCACTCCCCCTACTGGGAATCCAGCCTGTAACCCGGGCATGTGCCCTGACCGGGAATTGAACTGTGACCTCCTGGTTTATACTAGTAGACCGATTCTCAACAACTGAGCCACGCTGGCCAAGCAATAAGCACATTTTAAAAATACATATATTTTTATTGATTCCAGAGAGGAAGAGAGAGGGAGAGAAAGATAGAAACATCAATGATGAGAGAGAATCATTGATCGGCTGCCTCCTGCACACCCCACACTGGGGATTGAGTGCGTAACCGGGGCATGTGCCCTTGACCAGAATCGAATCCTGTACCCTTCAGTCTGCAGGCCAACACTCCATCCACTGAGCCAAACCAGCTAGGGCAATAAGCACATTTTAAAAAAGAACTGGAATGCATTCAGAGTAGAAGGCCCTCAGTCGAAAGGAGTTGAATAGATACTGGTATTTAGCATAGTATGAGAAAGAGAAACTGTTGCCTAATCATTTGAACATTTGTCTATAAAAGTAGCTGTCCATTTACTATTTCTCCATAGGGCAGAGAGTTAGACCCAATGGGTAAAACCAGCGAGAACAAAAATTTTATCAGAGGATAAAGAGAAATTCCTTAAATTTTGAGTTATCTAACAATGAGACGGTTTGCTTTACTATTAATAAGATTCCTTGACTCTGGAAGCATTTACATTGAAGCTAGATTGCAATCTATTAAAGATGCTAAATAAGAAATTCTTGCACATTAAAGCAGGTTGTACTAAGACATTAAATACCTACTGATTCTAATATTTGTAATGGTATTACAATATCTATCACTTTTTATGAAAATTATGTCCTAAAAATTACAAGAACACAAGAAATACCATTAATGGTAATGGTTCTTAAGGTCAAAATGTCTTGGTTGCCATATCCTCTGGCTGCTACTTATTGGTATGGTCTTGATCATACACTTAACATTTCTTTGTAGTTTTTTCAGCCACAAATTGGGGTTATTGTAAAGATAAAGTCGGTACAGTCTTAGACCAATGTTTAGGGCTAAATAAAATTACATGTCAGGGCTCAGTTAAGTAGCTGTATTTCTGCTCATTTAATCTTCAAAGGAGCTCACAAAGGTTTGTAACATAACCTAATTTTGCAAATAAAAGAAACACACCCAGAAGCTCAGAGAGGTTAAGTAATTTGCAAAGGTCACAAAAGTGTTTGCTGAAGCAGACATATATCTTGTTTTATAAAGCCCACTTTTTTACTCATCTAGAAATTAGATAACAACTTAGCTGTTTTCCTCAGATTTCACCCATTTTCCCATTTAACCTCCTACTTTTCTTCTCTCCAGTTTTCTTTCTTATAGGTATGTTAAATTTACAACATATAAAACATATGGTTGCCAGCATATTTCTTAAATACTTTTTTTCATAGTGAAACATTTCCAAACAGGAGTAACTAGAACTCCCAATTAATGTCCTCTTCATTCAAAACAAGAAATTTAAAAGAATTCTATAAGATGAAATTATTTTTCCATTCTAAGAACTGCCTTTAAATTACAAGAGCAAATGTTAAATTGACTCTCTCTCTCTCTCTCTTTTTTTATTTTGGTTAATCCTCACCCGAGGATATTTTTCCATTGATTTTTAGGGAGTGTAGAAAAGAGGGGGAGACAGAGAGAAACATCGATGTGAGACAAACCCATCAATTGGTTGCCTCCTGCACCAGGGCCTAAGCCAGGGAGGAGCCTGCAACCAAGGTACGTGCCTCTGACTGGAATCGAACCCGGGACCCTCTGGTCCGCAGGCCAACACTCTATCCACTGAGCCAAACTGGCTAGGGCTAAATAGACTCTTAAGTGTATACTTTGCCAATTAAAACTATACCTCATGATTAAGACTAATGAGGGTCCAAATAAAGTTTCACTTTCATAGCTAGGCATTAAAGGCCTTATACTGACGAGATCTAAGTTAACTGTCCATTACTAATTTCCTGTCAAATTCTACGCTCAGTTAAAAAATAATTTATATCTCTTTACCTCTGAAAAAGCAATGCACTTGACTTCCTCCATATTATTTTCAATTCATCTGAGACATTATTTTCTTCAGGAAACCTCTAATCATCCCCAATCTGATCAGGTGTCCTTTCTAATATGTCTTCAAAGTACATTTTCATCCCTCCTTGGTGCTATGTATAATATAGTATTATAATAATTTATTTTCAGGTTTGTTTTCCATATGAAGTGCTGGGATTTATTCATAACTATTGTAATGGATGAGTTTAATATATTATACTAGAGGTCTGGTGCATGGATTCGTGCACATTGAAAGGAAATTAATTAGAAGATGGCCAGTGGGGTGGGACTGCTGTCCATCCCTGGCCAGCAGCACCTGGGGCGGTGCCAGGGCTCAAAAAGCGTCTGTGGAATGAGCAGGGTCCCTCTGGCAGGTGGGGTCCTTTGGCCTGGCCTACAGGGATCAGGCCAAAACCGGCAATCCAACACCCCTGTGGGGTCCAGGAGTGCGAAAGGGCACTCTGCAAAGTTGTTGTCATTTGGCAGCTCCTGCGTTGCACATCTGCCCCCTGGTGGTCAGTGTGCGTTATGCCTACCAGTCGGTTGCTTAACCTTTTATATACATACTAGAGGCCTGTTGCACGAAGAGATTCGTGCAATAGGCCTTCCCTTCCCTTGGCTGCTGGCACCAGTTTTCCTCTGGCACCCAGGACCCAGGCCTTCGCTCTGGCTGGGCTCCAGCCAGAGGGCCACCCCCCCAGCCGTCAGCTCACTGCTCGCTGATCCCGGGCCCGTGAGGCCTCGCGGCTCCGCTTGGCGCCGGGGCCATGAGGCCTCGCGGCTCTGCTGATCCCAGGGCCGTGAGGCCTCGCTGTTCAGCTGGCTTGGAGCCTACGTATGCAAATTAACCACCATCTTTGTTGGTGGTTAATTTGCATATCGCCCTGATTAGCCAATGGGAAGCGTAGCAAAGGTACGGTCAATTACCCTTTTTGTCTTTTATTAGATAGGAAAAACTAGGAGCCCAGCGTGCAATTCAAAATCGTGTGGCACCGCCCACCCTCGAGTCACCAGTCCGGCCCAGCTTTGTTCCCCGGGCCCCACAGCAGCCGGGTCCACTGCCGGTCTGGCCCTGCCTCCCTCTCCGGCCCTTGAAGCAGCCCACCCCCAGCACAGGCACGCGGAGGCCCCTGCCGCCCCGCCCCCAAAGCTGTGCGCACAAACTCCTCCTGTCCAGTCGAACCGTTATGGCGTCCCAATTAATTAGCATATTTCTCTATTTTTATATAAATGACAGAAAAAGAGCAGATTAATTCTGAAAAAAAGTCCATTTAAAAATGGGGTGAAGAGTGCCCTGGCCAATGTGGCTCAGCTGGCTGCAGTGCTGTCCCGTACACTAAAAGGTGGTGGATTCAATTCCCAGTCAGGACACATACCCAGGTTGCAGGTCCAATTCCTGGTTGGGGTGAGTGTGGGAGGCAACTGATGAATATTTCTCTCTCACATCTATGTCTCTCCTATCCCTTCCCTAAAAAATGGAGAGGGGACAAAAAATGAGGGGTTAAGAGACACAAAGGGCAAAAAGAAAAACAAATGTATCTTACTGTGGTTCAGATGAAAAGAAGAAAAATGATGATTCAAAGACAAGTATATAATGAGATAACTACAAATTTTCCAAAGCATATAAAAGAAACTAATACAAACACTGAGTGGCCAGATTATTATGACCACCCCATCAGTACTTTGTTGGGCCACCTTTTGCCTTCAATACTGCAGCGATTCTTCTTAACATTGACTCCATGAGATGCTGAAAGGTGATACGAGGAATCTGACACCACACCTGATGAATAGCACTGTCCAGTTCTGTGAGATTTGATGGTTGTGGAACCAGCTGCCTGATGGCTCTTTTAACTTCGTCCCACAAATGCTCAATTGGATTGAGATCTGGTGATTGCGGGCGCCACCTAAGCAAGGTAAAGTCTCCCTCGTGTTCTTGAAACCACTCCTGCACAGTACGAGCACCTTAGCATGGCGCATTGTCTTGTTGGAAGAAGCCATCTCCATTGGGATACGCCATCAACATGATAGGATGAACCTGATCAGCAAAGATACTTAGGTATGTTGTGCTGTTCAGACGTTGTTCCACACGAATTAAAGGGCCCAAATCATGCCAGGAAAACATGCCCCAAACCATAACACTGCCCCCACCAGCTTGAAGGGTTGTACTCATGCATGTGGGGTATATGCTTTCATGCTGTTTCTGCCAAATTCTCACTCTGCCATCTGCATGATGCAACTGGAAACGTGATTTATCGGACCACATGACTTTTTCCCAATGCTCGACTGTCCAATCCTTGTGTTCCTGTGCGAATTGGAGACGTTTTATCTTGGTAACTGCAGACAGCAAAGGTGTTCGAACAGGCCTTCAGCTGTTTTGCTGATACTCGCTCCATGGCTCTGAACAATCATCCAACGTTCAAAGGCTGTTAAATCCGTTGTTTACCCATATCTTCAGAAAAAAATTACTTCTACTGTCATGGTAAACAACCTGCTTCCCTATTTATAATGGTCTGGCCCTCTAGCAACTTCAGTATGAAATTATAGCTAATTTGCCTACAAACGTCAGGTGGTCATAATAATCTGGCCACTCAGTGTAGAGCAGTGATGGCAAACCTTTTAAGCTTAGCGTGTCAGCATTTTGAAAAACCCTAATTTAACTCTGGTGCTGTGTCACATATAGAAATTTTTTGATATTTGCAACCATAGTAAAACAAAGATTTATATTTTTGATATTTATTTTATATATTTAAATGCCGTTTAACAAAGAAAAATCAACCAAAAAAATGAGTTCGTGTGTCACCTCTGACACGTGTGTCGTAGGTTCGCCATCACTGGTATAGAGTCAAGATATCCCATCAACTCCAAGCAGTAATATACATACAACCTCCAAATTAATGATGGTTTGACTTACAATTTTTTGGCTTTATGAAGGAGGGAAAGCAGTATGTACTTAGCAGAAACTGAACTTTGAATTTTGATCTTTTCCAGAGCTAGTGATATGTGGTATGATACTCTCATGATTCTGGGCAGCATCGGTAAGACACATCTCCCAGTCATCCATGTTATCATGAGTGTAAACAACTGATATTCTAAACTGTATTCATTGTGTTAGATGATTTTACCCAAGTGTGGGCTAATATGTTTGAGGCTAAGATATGATGTTTGGTAGGTTATGTGTATTAAATGCATTTTTTACTTAGGCTGTGCCAACTTAATGATGGGCTT
>NW_005871174.1:921004-979344 GCF_000147115.1 Myotis lucifugus
GAGCTATTAGAGTGACAGCAGACTTTACAACAATGAAAGCTAACCCTGACTGGTTTGGTTCAGTGGATAGAGCGTTGGCCTGCGGACTGAAGGGTCCCAGGTTCTACTCTGATCAAGGGCATGTACCTTGGTTGTGGGCACATCCCCAGTGGGGGGTGTGCAGGAGGCAGATGGTCAATGTTTCTCTCCCATCGATGTTTCTAACTCTCTATCCCTCCCCCTTCCTCTCTGTAAAAAAATCAATAAAATAAAAAAAAAAATCTATCTATCATCTATCTATCTATCTATCTATCTATCTATCTAAAATGAACGCTCAAAGAAGGTATAATGATAGTTTATGTGAAAAGATATAACTACCAAGCTTATATATTGTAAACTCAGTGAAAATACCTTTAAGAATGAGGACAAAATAATACTATCAAACAAAGAAGGAAAGAATGTTACAAACATAAGCTCTTAAAAAGAAATACTAAGGGATGTATTTTAGGAAGAAAAAAAATGATACAAACTGGTATATCAAAAGAGAAATGAACTAGGAAAAAAGAAAATGGTTTATAAAAAAGACTACTGTATACATTTTTTAAATGTCATGTAAAGATTTTTTAAAAACATAGAATTAAGCCCAGCCGGTGTGACTCAGTGGTTGAGTATCGGCCCGTGAACCTAGAGGTCATGGTTTGATTCCCAGTCAGGGCATATGCCCAGATTGCAGGCTCAATCCCCAGTGAGGGGTGTGGGGGGAGGAGTGCAGGAAGTAGCTGATCAATGTATCTCTTTATTCCTCTCCCTCCCTTTCTCTAAAATCAATAAAAATATATTTAAAAAACATAGAATTAAAATTAAGGTTAACAACAACATATAAGTCAGGATGTGTGGGTAGATGGAGACATTCTAAGGCCTCAGAAATGTATGGACACAGGTAAAAATAGTGTTAACATTATGGTCTTTGATGAGTATGCATGTTATATTGTGTAAATCAACCAAAATTTCTAAAATAATGAACTGTTTTTCAAAAATACTATGAAAATGGCAAAAAAGGGGGGAAGACCACTGAAGCACAAAATAAGATATTAAATATGAACCCAAATATATCGATAATTATTTAAACATAGTAGACTAAACGATCCAGATAAAAGATAACCACACACTTTGTAAAAACAAATAAAAAAGCAAATCTAATTATATGCTATTTATAAGAGACATATCTAAAACATAGTGATACAGAAAAGTTGAAAGTAAAAGAATTTAAAAAGGTATTTCATCTAATCAATAAGCCCAACCCCCTAACTATTTTAATAACAAAAGATACTTTGAGGCACAAAAATTACTAGAGATTAAAAAGTCATTTCATAAAGATAAAAGATTCAATTCACCAGAAAGATATATCCATTATTAAATTTATTTTGTGGCTAATAACATGGAGACAAAGTAAAGCAAAAATTGGCAGCATTAAAGAGGATATAGCAACTCCAATGCCACTAAACATTAATTCAATGTTTTTCATAATAGAACAAGCAGATAAAAATTAAATGCTTAACCTATAAATATATAAAGAATAATAGCCAACCAGTGAAGAATATATATTATTTTTAAGCACACACAGAACATTTAAAAAATTATATATGACCATAAAATAATTCTCAGGAAATTTCAAGGGACCACAATATAATTAATCAAGCAATTAAAAAATAAAAGAAAACTAGGAAGACCCTCCTATGTTTAATGACCCAGAAACACACTTTTAAGTACCTTGTAGGATAACAAAGATATATGAAAATAAGAAAATATTTCAAACTAACTAAAATTTTAGGTGATATCATCATGACAGCATAATATGTTCCCCTTTTTTGCCCCACTTTTTAAACAATGAATTAAATATCCATCCATGGACAAAACTGCATTTATGTGATTTGAAGTATTTAGCACCATAGGCCAAGGGACATGGTAGGAGTCTTGCCCCATTTAGCTCCGGTAATAGAACTCAGGATCAATCAAAGACATAAAAATAAGACCTGATACCATCATTCCTGAAGCAAATTTAGGGAAGAAGCCCTCAACATTGGTCTTAGCAATGATTTTTTTGGATGACACCAAAAGCAAAATAACCTCAATCTATATCAAACTTTAAGGCTTCTTCACAGCAAAAAACAAGCAACAAAATTAAAAAGCAACATACAGGCCTGGCTGGTGTGGCTCAGTGTTTGACAGTTGACGGTTCAATTCCTGGTCGGGGCACATACCTGGGTTTCGAGCTCAATCCCCAGTGGGGGTTGTGCAGGAGGCAGCCAATCAATGATTCTCTCTCATCATTGATGTTTGTATCTCTCCCTCTCCCTTCGTCTCTGAAATCAATAAAAATATATTTTAAAAAATACAAATGATCTAACTGGCTATCATCAAGAGATAGCAAACTGTTTCAAGACTGTACAGATAAGGGAACCCTTTTATACCTTTCATGAAAATGTAAATTGGTGTAGCCACTATGAAAAACAGTATGGAGGTTTCTAAAAAAATTAAAAGTAGAACTACCATATAATCCAGCAGTTCCACTTTTGAGTATATATCTAAGGGATAAAAAACAGGATGTCAAAGAGATATAGGCACTCTCATGTTTATTTGGCATTACTCACAATAGCCAAGATAGGAAAACTACTTGTGTTCCTCAATAGGTGAAAATAAAGAAGATGTGGTATGTACGTGTGTACATGTGTACACACACATAAAATATGAAATATTATTAAGCAATGAGAGAAAACTTCTGCCATTTACAACAACATGGTTAGAGCTTGAGGGCATTATACTAAGTGAGATAAGTCAGACAGAGAAAAACAAATGCCATATGATATCACTTGGACTCTAAAAAGGCCAAGATCTTGTAAAAATAGAGTAGAAAGGTGGTTACCAGAGGCTAGAGAGTAGGGTAATTGGGAAATGCTGCTTAAGCATACAAACTAGAAACTAGTAGATAAATAAGTCCTGAAGAACTAATGCAAAGCATAGTGATTATAGGCAACAATACTGTAAACTCCAAAGTCGCTAAGAGACTAGATCTTAATTGTTCCCATGCCCAATAAGAAGTGATAATATGTGACATGATAGAGGTGTTGGCTAATGCTATAGTGATAATCATATTGCAATATATAAATGTATACATGTTGTACACCTTAAACTTACATATTGCTATTTATCAATTATGTTTTCTATAAAAATATTTAAAAATTTTACATATCAAAACTTTTGTGATGCAACTAAAGCAATACTTAGAGGATAGTCATAAACTTTGAATGAATGTATTAGAAAAGATAATAAATCTAAAATGCTAAGCATCTCCTCTGACTGGTTTTGCTCCATTGGTAGAGCGAAGGGTCACGGGTTCAATTCCCAGTCATGGGCACATACCGCATTACAGGCCAGATCCCAGGAACCAGTCAGGGCTAGTGCAGGAGGCAACCAATCAAGGTGTCTCTCTCACATCTACATTTCTCTTGCTTCCTATCTACCTTCTCCCTCCACTCCACTCTCTCTAAAAAAGAAAATCAATGGAAAAAAATATCCTTGGTGAGAATTAAAAAAAAAGTGCTAAGCATCTATCTTGTTGAGATTAAACAACATCTGGCAGCCTTTTAAAAAAATAGCCAACTAATTCCAAAGAATGAGAGAAAAAAAGTAATAAATGGGCAGAGATTAACAAAACAGAACAAACAAAAAAGAATCAGTAGAGCCAAAAAACTTTTTTTTTTTTTTTTGGTAAAGGGAACTGCATATAAAATATGACAAGAAAAGTGATCAAGAAAGAAAAATAAAGAACATACCTATATTAGTAATGAAAGAGGAAATGTTACTACAGATATATACAGATATGTCAATAAATTTGAAAACTATGTAAAATAGAGATCATAGGAAACTATAAGTTCTTCAAAAATAATTAAAGATCACAATTACCAATAAAATTCAAAGTGCTACAAGACTCCTTAAATATATTACAGATTTGTAGAAGAATGTAAATAATAGTATTTGTAAACTTCAAGTGCCTGACACTATAAGCTAACTTAAAACTTCATGCTCAACGTCTTTCTCTTTTGCTTAAAGTAAGCAGAGGTTAAGCAGGGGGGAAAAAAAAGAAACAAGATTTCAGTCTCACCTGCAGTTGGGGGCTAGGGGCAAGGCAGTGCATGGTGCATGTGACCCAATCCCACGATAGATATAACTAGACATCTGTAGCTTTATGCTTCTGAGAATGCTTTTGCTTTTCTGATAAAAAGAGACTCGTTAGTTCCTCATCCTGGTGGAATAAAATTTGGGTTTTAATAAGAGCCCAAGAAAAGGCCTGAGAACTCTACAAAGTGGGCAATCAGAACAGGAAAAACCTGATTGAAGACAGGAACCTCAAACAGTGCCATCTATAATGGCTAAATTACTTCTGGACTTGTCTTTGGCTTGGGATGCCTGGGGGGAGAAGTAATAGTATTCTTTTAAAATTCCTACTGTTCTCATAGTTTAGAGGCAGGAAATCATATTATCTTAAGTTTAAATTTGCTTTTAACTGGATTCAGGTTGGTAAAGCTTCCAGGCATCTTACAGAAATGCACATACTCTTTGAAAGAAGACACTTTAAATCTAAACCTAAAAGAATTCCCCCAGAGAAAGTTCCAGTGAAAATATACACAGTAGAAATCACAAAGCTCAGATAGAAAAAAAAAATCACCATGAGTAAGAAAAACCTATAGTAGTATGACAAGGATTTTACTTATTGTCATTACCATATACAGAATGTGAAAGAAAGTGTATTTAATATGAAAACTAAATATAAGGAGTATCAAAGAATGTTTGGGAAAAGACACTATCAAAAATAACCAAGATTATAAAAATAGAACTTCCAGTATTAATATATATACAGGGTGTCCCCAAAATGTATATATACTTTGAATAATTATATATTTCAATGGTTTAAATTTGAAGAGAAAGAAACATCAATTGAGCTATTAGCTGTTAAAGCAGCGGTTCTCAACCTGTGGGTCGCAACCCCTTTGGGGTCGAACGACCCTTTCACAGGGGTCACCTAAGACCATCGGAAAACACATATATAATTACATATTGTTTTTGTGATTAATCACTATGCTTTAATTATGTTCAATTTGTAACAATGAAATTGGGGGTCACCACAACATGAGGAACTGTATTAAAGGGTCACAGCATTAGGAAGGTTGAGAACCACTGTGTTAAAGTGTATATACATTTTTTGGGACACCCTATATATTAGAAATACAATATATGTGATCAAGAGCAAACTGGAGCCAAACCGGTTTGGCTCAGTAGATAGAGCGTCGGCCTGCAGACTGAAGGGTCCCAGGTTCGATTCCTGTCAAGGGCATGTACCTTGGTTGCGGGCACATCCCCAGTGGGGGGCGTGCAGGAGGCAGCTGATCGATCTCTCTCATCAATGTTTCTGGCTCTCTATCCCTCTCTCTTCTTCTCTGTAAAAAAATCAATAAAATATTTTAAAAAATAAAAAAGAGCAAATTGGACACAGGTAAAAGGAGTATTAGAGAAATGGAGACAGAGACTTGAAGAAATTATCATGCATCCAATTGGAGTTCCAAAATGAAAGAATAGAGGGAATACAGAAGGTGCAATACTAAAAAAAAAAAAAAAAAAAAAGCTAAGAATTTTCCATAATGAATGAAATACACAAATCTCAGATTCAGGAAACATAGCAAATCCCAAGCAGAGCTAATGAAAGGAAATATAAACAATTATTCTCAAAGAGCAGAACACTGAAGACAGAATATCTTAAAAGAAGCTAGGGAGAAAAGACATTATCTACATGGCTTCAACCATCAGACTACAGCTGCCTCCTCCTCAATAACAGTGGAAGACTGTGAAATAACAGTTTCCAAGTGCTGAGAGAAAATAACCTAGAATTGTATACGAGGAAAAATATCTTTCCACAGTCTATACCTTTAGAAAGAAAAAGAAACAAATGATTCTAGAAGGAAGGTCTGTGAAGTATGAAGAAATGGACAAAGAAAATGATAAACATGTAGGCAATTGTAAACCAACAATGACTATATAAGACAATATAATTAGATCCAATTTGTGAAATTGAAGATAAGTAAAAGAACTAGAATATAAACATCAATGGCATATAAATCAAGTGGAGTTAAATAGATTCAAATTAACCACATCATACTTTCTGGTATTTCCAAAGTGGTAGGTATTTCAAGCCAAGATGGGTTTTTTGGTCTTCATCTGGTAATTTATGACCTTGTGGATATTACTTGAATATCCTATTGGCTTTTCTTCTAATTGTATTTAAAATTTAACTCTTCTTTCCTGGAACACTACTTCTAAATCTTTCTGCTTGTTTTCTGTCCTGTTAATGGCATGACTCTAGTAATCCATAAATAAAAACTGACTTTTACTATAGATGCCTCCCTTTCTTTCTACTTTTGCTCTGCAATGTAAGTCTGTATGTCATATACCAAACCTTTAGATTCCACCTCTGACATAGGTCTCAAATAAGAAAAACAAGGCCTGGAGGGGTTTAAAGTGGCATATAACCACGCAACTATGTAATGCTTCAGCTGGGATGAGATCTCAGATCATATAATCTTTGGTCTTTATTTTATAGCCAGCTGACTCCCAATGCTTAATATTCATAAAGTGATCCTTAAACAGCCAGAATGCCTGCTTCTGAACTGAGGCTATTTACTGCATTAAAAAAAAAGGAGAAAATATAGTTGAAGTAAACCTAGCCAAATCTAAACTAGTAAAAGTAGTAGCATGCTGAAGCACTAGCTAATCTATCTCCTTCACAAACTGTCATCTGTAAGTCTTTTAGTTACTGTTCACTGGTCAACATTTTGGTTTTCGCTTGATACGTATAAACCGATATTTAAAAAATAAACTTCTCCAGAATCTTGCCATGTGTTACAGTTATATTAACAGTTTATATTTCCCCTAAAATCTAACGTTCTTGTTTAACCAGATATGATTACCTTATAAAGACATCTGGAACCTGCTCAGATTATAATGAGTGCTCATTTATTATTAATGGATGATTAACCAACTATTTTGAGTACTCAGGATAACCTCTGTCAGCTGTCACCAATGAAGTAATTTTGCTGAAATATTTTATAGCTGGTACAACCTCTGGTTTAGTTTTATTATTATTTTACCAAAAGTGCGTGTATAAAATTGTGGGTTGTAACATGCTTTTTTGCTTAAGGTGAAATAAGCAAGCAAGGCATTAACAATTTTAGAACTGGCCTTGGCAGAGTATTTCAGTTGGTTATAGCATTGTCCCCATATGCCAAGGTTGCAGGTTTGATCCTCAGTCAGGACACATACAAGAATCAACCAATGAATGTGCATAAATAAGTAGATAACAAAATGTGCATAAATGAGTAGAGACAACAAATCTATGATTCTCCTCTCTATCTAAAATCAAATTAAAAATTCAGAACTGCTTGTATCTACTATATTAAACTAAAGGCCCAGTGTATAGATGCGTGCACATTGAAAAGAAATTAATTAGAAGGTGGCTGGTGGGACTGGGCGAGATGGGCTAGACATGCCCTGGAGCCAACCTCCTGCAGGTTCCTCCCTGGCTGGCAGCACCTGGGGCAGCTCTGAGGCTCGAAGGGCATCTACGGAGTGAGCAGGATCCCTCTAGCAGGTGGCCTGGCCTGTGGGGATCGGGCTGAAACCGGCAGTCCAACATCCCCCGAGGGGTCCAGAGTGCGAGAGGGCACTCTGCAAAGCTGCTGTCGTTTGGCAGCTCCGGCGTTGAGCATCTTCCCCCTGGTGGTCAGTGTGTATCATACCTACCAGCAGGTCGGCTGGTCACTTAGCCTTTTATACAAAACTCTGTACCCAGGGCATGCACAGTTATTTAATAAATTCTCCTTAAGATGGCGCTTTTTCCTCTTTCCTCCCTCTGATTACAATGATGTATATCACCAATCATTATACACTTGTTAGACTGGTTAAAAATATATATCAATAATAGCAAGTGCTGGAGTGGATGTGAAAAACTGGAACTCTCATATATGCTGGTGAGAATAAAAAATGCTATAACCACTCTGGAAAACATTCTGGCAGCTGTGTACAATGCTAAATATATTCTAACATATGACTTAGCAATCATACTTCTAAGTATTTACCAAAGTGAACTGACAACATGTTCACACAAAAAACTATTCATGGGTAGTTATAGCAGCTGTGCTGAAAATTTCCAAAAACTAGAAAACAACCCTAATGTTCTTGGTGAATGAATAAACAAACTGCGGTACATCTATATAATGTACTACTACAGAGCTAGAACGATACTCCAAAAATTTATATGGAATCAAAAAAGACCCTGAATAGCTGCAGCAATCTTGAGAAAGAAAAACAAAATTGGAGGAATCACAATACCAGATTTCAAGTTATACTACAAAGCCACCATAATCAAAACAGCGTGGTACTAGCACAAGAAGAAGCATATCGATCAATGAAACAGAAAAGAGAACCAAGATATAGACCCAAGCCATTATGCTCAATTAAAATTTGACAAAAGAGGTAAGAGCATACAGTGAAGTCAAGACAGTCTCTTCAATAAATGGTATTGAAAAAATTGGATACATGCAAAAAAAAAAAAAGAAAGAAAGAAAGAAAATAGACCACCGACTTACACCATACCCGAGAATAAGCTCAAAATGAATAAAAGACTTAAATGTAAGTCGTGAAACCACAAAGATCCTACAAGAAAACATAGGCAGCAAAATCTCAGACATCTCTCATAGCAATATGTTTACTGATACATCTCCTAAGCCAAAGGAAGCTAAGGAGAAAATAAACAAATAGAACTTCATCAAACTAAAAAGCTCTGCACAGCAAAAGAAACCATCAACAAAACGAATAGACTGCCCACTGTATGGGAGAACATATTTAGCAATGATACATCTGATAAAGGGTTAATATCCAAAATATATAAGGAATTCATACAGCTTATAAAAGGAAGACAAACAATCCAATTAAAAAGTGGGCAAAGGACCTAAATACCGTAGACACTTCTCCAAAGAGGACATACAGATGGCCAAGAGACATATGAAAAAATGCTCAAAGTCACTTGATCATCAGAGAGATGCAAATTAAAATGATAATGAGGTATCACCTCACACCTGTCAGAATGGCTACCATCAACAAATCAACAAATGACAAGTGCTGGAGAGGATGTGGAGAAAAGGGAACCCTATCTTACACTGCTGGCACTTGACCCAGTGATCCCACATCTAGGAATATATCCTAAGAAACCCGAAGCACCAATCAGAAAAAATGTACGCACCCTTATGTTCATAGCAGCACAATTTATAATAGCTAAGATCTGGAAATAGGCAAGTGCCCATCAGTAATGAGTAGATAAAAAAGCTGTGGTACATTTATACCATGGAATTCTATGCAGCAGTAAAAAAGAATCTCTTACTCTTTGAGACAGCATGGAGGGACCTGGAGAGTATCATGCTAAGTGAGGTAAGTCAGTTAGAGAAAGACAAGTATCACATGATCGCACTCATATGTAGAATCTAAGTAACAAAATAAACTGATGAACGGAGTGGATCCAGAGACATGGAAGCATGGAACAGTGTGTGGAATCTCGGAGGGAGGGTGGGTGGGAGGTAATCAATCAAAAACCTTGCAAACATAACCCATGGACACAGACAATAGGGTGCTAAAGACCTGGGGTGGAGGAGAGGGGCGGGGGCATGATGGAGTGGGTAAATGGGGCAATAAGGGGGATATATGTAATACTTTCAACAACAAAGAATTATAAAAAATAAAATAAAATAATAAAAAAGAAAGACTTCATAAACTGAACTTTAGTCATTAAAATAGAAAACTTCAATATAGTTATATCTGCAGAATTTAAAAGAATTTCCAAGGTTAACTCCAAAAATCCTAATACTATTAGTTTTATATATGCTGGATATTCTAGATGTTAAAGAAAATATTCACTACCTCAATGGGTAAAAATCTAAGTTTGGTGGGGTCTGAAAAGATGGCAATGAGAAGAGCTAATAAGAAAAGGAAATGAGATGAAAATAAAGGGGCTTAGCCAAAACCGGTTTGGCTCAGTGGATAGAGCATCGGCCTGCGGACTGAAAGGTCCCAGGTTTGATTCCAGTCAAGGGCATGTACCTTGGTTGCGAGCACATCCCCAGTAGGAGGTGTGCAGGAGGCAGCTGATCGATGTTTCTCTCTCATCGATGTTTCTGACTCTCTATCCCTCTCCCTTCCTCTCTGTAAAAAATCAATAAAAATATATTTAAAAATAAAAAATAAAAAAAATAAAAAGAAAATAAAGGGGCTTATACTACACATATTATTAGCTATATTTAATAAAATATGAAAATTATTCTTATCCACTTCTTTAGAGATACACAAGAGTCCAAGAATCAGGAAACTGGTTCTTTGCTTTGGAGTCTCAGATGCCAACTAAGGCTTAGGTTACCACTCTACTTTATAGAATTCATTTCTTACTACTCTTAAAAATACATACATATATTTTACAAATAACAGTCCCAAAAGAGCAGATCTTGACATTATACTAAGTAATATTTCAGAGAGTTTTATAGTTAAAAGTTTCTAAGTTCATCTGATAAAAATCCTTATCCTATATAATAAAGAGCTAATATGCTAATTAGACCAGTTAAAATTTGAATTTATTTAAAATAAATCTTGGAAATGCAGGCATTCAGAGGTATATAAAAAATTAAATACCCCTAACCGGTTTGGCTCAGTGGATAGAGAGTTGGCCTGCGGACTGAAAGGTCCCAGATTTGATTCTGGTCAAGGGCATGTACCCTGGTTGCAGGCACATCCCCAGTAGGAGGTGTGCAGGAGGCAGCTGATCGATGTTTCTCTCTCATCGATGTTTCTAACTATCTCTCTCCCTTCCTCTCTGTAAAAACTCAATAAAATATATTAAAAAATTAAAAAATAGTTCTCTTTGCAAGTGGCTTATTCTTTTACTGTATTACTGATTTGGCAGCATTACAAGCAACAATATAGAGGTTTAAAGGTAGTTCAACATTAACTTTGGGTCAGATTGCCATAAAATTTCATATTTTTTACATTACATACTAAGGTTAATAAAATTATTTATTTTAGATTAGGTGTGACAGGATGACTTAAGGACATGGTACTTTGCTTTCAGTTCTTTAAAACACAGATGTTCCTCAGCTTATAGTAGTTCAACTTACAATTTTTAGCTTTGCAATGATGCAAAAGCAATACACATTAAGTAGAAACTGTGCTTTGAAATTTCAATTTTTATCTTTTCCTGCTATATGTGGTATGATACTCTCTTGTGATTCTGGGCCACTACAGTGAGCCACATGATCACAAGGGTAAGCAACCAGTAGTTTACAGTGTACTGTATTGCTAGTTTTTTGGATGTTGTGTTTTCGCATCCCATCATGTCTACAGAAATGCCCATGTGAGTCTCCTGCTTCTGGTAAGGAGAAGGCGGCAGCAATTGCTTTTGAGATGAAATTCAAGATAATTGCCCAACTGTAGGCTAATGTAAGTGTTCTGAGTACATTTAAAATAGGCTAGGCTAAGCTATGATGTTCAGTAGGTTAGGTGTATTAAATGCATTTCAATTTAGGGTATTTTTCAATTTACAACGGGTTTATCAGGATGTAACTCCATTAAAAATCAGGAAGCATGTATATGTGAATTAACAGAAGTGTTTGGCTAATTCTTGTCTGGAGAGGGATTATGTAAGCAGAATCGATGACTCATAGAAACAACAAATTTTAAGTCTGCATTGTATCAATGGTTACTATGTAAGTGGTTAGAAAGACTACTCTAGATAATTAACTCTATCACTCTACTTTCTTATTTATAAAACTAGAGGCCTGATGCACAAAATTCGTGCAAGGGGCTCAGCCCTTGCATCCCAGCTGCCTCTGCCCTCACAGCAGTCCCAGCTGCCTTGCGGCCCAGCCCCCTGCCCACTTGTCATTCAGGAAGGTTGTTATGTTGTCTGGTCTGTCTCTCCCCTCTCCCCCCTCTATCCTCCCCCCCCTCTCTCTGGGTCTCTCTCCCCTCTCTCCTCCCCTCCCTTCCCTTCCCCTCCCCTCCCCTCCCCTTCTCTGTCTCTTTCTCTCTCTCTCTCTTTCTCTCTCTGAAATCAATAAAAATGTATTTTAAAAAATTATGTTTTGGTATTAATTACCTCAACTAACACAGTATTTTTATTTGCTGGGTGTTTTTGTTTGTGTTTTGGCTGCAACAGTCACAACTAAATACCTACTATGTGCAGATTCTATGATATATCTTGAAAACACATCCCTGCCCTGAAGGCGCATACAGTTTAGTAAGTGATATAAACATGTACAATCTACACTAATAAAAGACAAACATGCAAACTGACCATACCTTTGCTACGCCGTAAGCCACGCCCACCACCAATCAGAGTGACTATATGCAAATTAACCCAACCAAGATGGCGGCCAGCAGCCACGGAGCTGGAGCAAGCAGGAAGCTTGGTTGCCCCAATGATGGAGGAAGCCAAGCTTCCCGCTTGCCGCCTGGCTCTGAGCTCCACTCAAAGCAACAAAGTTTCAATTATAGAAGGTAAATAAACCCCAGAATAAAAAAAAGAAAAAAAAGAAAAAAAGGAGAGGCTGGGAGCTTCCATCACCAGGGAGCTTGGCCAGCCTGAAAACGGCCCTCAGCCCCTCACCCAGACTGGCCAGGCAACCCAGTGGGGACCCCCCCCCCACTCTAAAGGGGGTGTGGCCAGCCTGAAAACAGCCATCAGCCCCTCACCCAAGGCTGGCCAGGCACCCCAGTGGGGACCCCCACCCTGAAGGGGGTGTGACCAGCCTGCAAAAAGCCATCAGCCCCTCACCCAGGCTGACCAGGCACCCCAGCAGGACCCCCACCCTGATCTGGGACACCCTTCAGGGCAAACCAGCTGGCCCCCACCCATGCACCAGGCCTCTATCCTATATAGTAAAAAGGTAATATGCAAACTGACCCTAACAGCAGAAAGACTGGGAATGACTGGTCACTATGACACACACTGACCACCAGAGGGCAGACGCTCAATGCAGGAGCTGCCCCCTGGTGGTCAGTGTGCTCCCACAGGGGGAGCTCTGGTCAGCCACAAGCCAGGCTGATGGCTGCCAGTACAGTGGTGGTGGTGGGAGCCTCTCCTGCCTCCTCAGCAGTGCTAAGGATGTCCGACTGCAGCTTAGGCCTGCTTCCCGCTGGCAAGTGGACATCCCCTGAGGGCTCCTGGCCGCCAGAGGGATGTCTGACTGCCAGCTTGGGCCTGACCCCCCCAGAGAGCGGGCCTAAGCCAGCAGGTGGACATCCTCCGAGGGGTCCCAGACTGCAAGAGGGCATAGGCCGGGCTGAGGGACCCCCCTGAGTGCACAAACTTTTGTGCACCAGGCCTCTAGTATAACATAATATCATTTCCTTATATGAAACTCTAGGAAAGACAAATTTAATCTAAAGTGATAAAAGGGAGACCAGTGGTTGCTTAAACCAGAGATGGGGATTGGAGATTGATTGAGATGCATGTATACAAGAGAACCATTGAAGTGATGGAAAGGTTCAGAATCACTGGTTGTAGTGAAGGTTACCCGGGTATATAAATTTGTTAAAGCTCATCAAATCATAAACTTGAAATATGTGCATTTTATCATATATAATTTATACTTCAGTAAAGTTAAAAAATGTTTAAAGGACTGGGGAAACCGGACTTTTGTGTGGCAAAAACTCTTCTGTATTCCAATTACAAGGTAGTTATGGGTATTCTGTGAGGAGGAAAATGTTTTCTCTAAATAAACAGAGTTTAAAACTCCAGCGCTGTTTCTTATTTTAGACCTCTCCTAAAGAAGTAATGGGCAAAAAATGTAGAGCTCAGCAGAGTTCCAACAGAACAGGCTATTTCAAAGTTTATATAACATTGCTAAAAAAAGCATTTTCCTAATACAAATTTCCATTTATAATGTAATTATTGAATGTGGGGGTAAGAGACTACTAGCTGAGGAGTTAATGAGTTCTTTTTAGCTAGCTTTGTGATTCACATCTTTGGGATTATTTAAGCTTTAAAATAAGAAGGCTTGTTTCTCTATGATTTCTTTCATTTTCAAGATTCAATTATTCTTACAAGGTTGAAATCTCTATATAGAGTTCTCCAAATGAAATCCCTATGGTAAGTCCCACATGTTGAAATTGAGGCATTAAAACAAGTTCTGTCAAATACACTAATATCAGAAGTACTATATGCAACTTTTGAGATTGGTCATTTGAGCTTCTTAGTCAAATTTATTATCTTCCTAATTAAATTTCATTATACTTATATCTGTTATTTCTTATTACCTGATCACTGTTTCTTCTAAAATTTCTATAGTGCTAGATATATTACTATGCTACATATACCACTCCTTTGCTTTGAAAATGAAGAAATTAAGTGTTATAGAGATTAAATACCTTGCTCAAAATATCATCTTTGCAAAGAAAAAAACTATTAGATAAATATACATTAAATAATTTTTAGTAAAAAGTTTTAGAAAGTATGTATATATGAATGGATGAATACTGATACAAATATACAAATATTTTTTCTAGAATACTCAACAGAAAGTTAGTAATGCTACTTTTAGAGAGAATGGCTAGGATGGAGAGAGGTAGTTTTTCTATTTTTACTTTCTGTAGCACTAAAAAATTTCCAACATGAACATCTGTTAATTCTACTGTTTAAAAAATTATATTCTTCAGTTGCACTTATGGGTTATACTTTTCTTCTATTTTCTATATTTAAGAAAAAAAGTAATATTTGGCTTTTTAAATTTTCTTCTTTTTTAAACAATATACCGGTGGTTTAGTTGTTAATTTAGTTGCTTAAAGCACGAAGAACAAAGGTCATAGGCTTGATTAATTACATTTGCAAAGAATAAAAATAGCCCTTGGTCACAGAATGCATTTTTAACTTTAAAAAGTCATCTGGCAAACTTGAGCTGCTGATCACAAGGATGAATCAGGTAAGTGCATATGGCTGACTCAATACAAAACATTAATACTGGAAAATAACTCTAAGTAATATCTTACTGACAGAGGGTAAGAGAGTAGGCCGCAAAATTATTCATCTCTAACTAAATAATTCATATTCATCAATTTAATGCACTTCTGAACAGAATATAAACAAGACCTTAATTGTAAGAGAAAATACAGACCCTGTAACTTTCAGAAAAGCCAAAAAGTATACATCACAAAACCTGCTGTTTTTTAACCCTTTGCACTCCGAACCATTCTGGACATTGGCTACCAGCTACTCGACACTACTTTGCAGTGGAAACGTGCATTTACAGACCCTCGTATTATTTAGTATAATTTTGGAACCAAGTAACGTATTATAATGATATTGGACTTATATGAATTGGGTGACATCGAGGAATGTATATTTGCAAAAAAAACAGTATTTTATTGTTTATAATTTTGTACAGTATGATAAGTTTTGTAACACTCCCCAATATGCATTGCAGGCTGATTAGTGCATGTTTGACAGTAATAAGTGGTTTGATGCCTGCCACCAGGTGTTTTCCTGTTAGAACACACAATGCAGTCCCGTTTTCTTTGTCCCACATCGGGAATATGTAGTTTATTGTTTAATCCGACACAAAACCCGCTGACATTTCTTGTATATATCTTAGTAATTTTACGATATTTTGATTTAATTTCTTGTGCCATTTCAAGATAAAACTTCAGGGAAACATGCATGTCTCAAAAAGTTGCGTTGAAATAACTCAATTCCCCGTAATCACTAATAAACTGCAATGTCCCCTGAGAGGGGACATCCGAGTGATATGCTAGAATTCCGATGTCCCCTGAGAGGGGACAGCGGAGTGCAAAGGGTTAAAATAATATATTTCTTATTAGTACTATACCATATAGACATCAAATAAAATATATGTGTATATATATATATATATATACCTGCAACATCTTCTGGATCTGATACAACAATATGTGCATTTAGTTCTTGTAGCTTGTGATGCAGTTCTTCTAATTTTTTATTCGATTTTTTCAAAATGTTGTCCACATAAGCCAAATTTTTTTTATCTGTTGTGACTTTCCTCAGATTTTCAGCTCCTTCTTTGATTTTCAGTTCTTTCCTTATTTCTCTCTTGATTCGATCCTTGATATCATCCAATTTCTGTTGCACCATTGTATCTGAAAAGTCTAATTTTTGAACAGCACTCACATTCTCAGAAAATGGAAGACTTCGGGAATCTCCCTACAGAAAAAAATAAACATATATGTGAGGGTTTAGGAAAGTTAGCTGCTCAGTAAAATGCAGAGCATAAGAATAAACTATATATAAAGCAATCCTTTATTAAGTATATTACATTCAATTCTTTCCTTAATAAGCAACAGACTTCTTATTTACCTTTATTATAAGCATACAAAACCCTAAGTTCAAACACTGCTCACTCAACTAAGTAGCATTACCTGACAAATTTATATTAAAATAATTACAACATATCTACATACAAAGATTGTGTAAAAATATTTAGATTTTCGATATTCTATGATTCCAAGATACATCCAATGCCCAAACTCTGATTCTTGGTTATGTTATTTAACCTATCAAAAACTTGGTTTAATTGTCTAAAAAATATAAATAATAATATTGGCCACCTTTCAGAGATATTGTGATAATTCAAAATATTATGTGAAGCTCCACACATAATTCTTAGCCCATTGTAGTCACTTAATAAGTGAAAATTATTAAGTTCCATAGTGAGGTAAAATTCCATTTTATCTTCTATGAGAAAACTCTGAACAATAAACTAACATTGGCAAAAATAAAATTATATTCTTTTAACAACTTTTTAATGAATTAAGGCTTGGAAAGGCTATATTCAGAACTCTACTTATATATTTCATGGCTAATTATCCCAACTGATAATTTGGTTGACCCACTTTAAAAACATCATCACTATAAAACATACCTAAATTATGTCCTTTGACAGAAGCTAAGATAATACCTTGTACCAGTTATTTATCTTAAATTGAAAATCAAATCAGGTTGCCCATATAATCTACATCTAAAAAAACCAAATTTATATTTTAGCATCATTCAGTATTTTATACTCCATTACTATAATACTCTTGGTTTTAAAATTGAGAAATAAACTAGAGAAAATGTTTACCTTTTGGAAGAGAAATTGTTTGTGAAGGATATAGAGAGAGACTTACTTTTTACTGTGCAGCCTTTATGTACCTTTTAAACCACAGATCTAATTAATTAAAACATTTTCTTTAACTTCTTTGGGAATTCATCACAAGAATTAAGTTCTATTTAAATTCTTGATGCAGCCTGGACTGTGTGGCTCAGTGATTGAGCATCAACCTATGAACTCACAGGTCAAAGTTCCATTTCCAGTCCCGGCACATGCCCAGGATGCAGGCTGGATCCCCAGTGGGGGGGCGTGCAGGAGGCAGCCAATCAATGATTCTCATCACTGATGTTTCTCTCTCTCTCTCCCTCTGCCTTCCTTTCTAAAATCAATAAAAGTATATGTTTTAAATAATTCTTGATGCAAATACTTTTTACATCTAATCCTTAACCTCTAAAAAACCTATGCCAATAGGCACACTATGCAAAAAACAAAGTAGTTTATCTATAAATCTGTTCCTAACTGCTTTAGGGCCAAGAATCCCTTTCAAACTTTAACCAAAAAATAAAACAAAACAAACAAACAAAACCACAGTAGAACAAAGAAAATTACATGTTTGCATGTATAATTTACAGGTTCTATGGTTCTTTGACTAAGAATTCCTGGGATTGGTGATCTGTATCTATTGGCGTTAAATGTGATTCTTATCTATATGAATATAGAAAGATATTCTACCTGCACCAAAATGTCTAGAATATAAGTCCTATCATCTATCTATTCAGTTTCCAAAGTTTATGAATACAACTTTAGCTGGTTATCAAAACACTAGCATATAAGACTACTGTCAAAAAATAAAATCCCATATTTCTGCTGTCTACCTTCAGGTAAAGTGCACTGAGACAAACAATGTTAAAATGAAAAAGTTCAAGGTAACTGCATTCCTCCAAATATCTTTATTTCTATCCTTATAAACTTAGAAAACATCACATGAATTGCTTTCACAAATTTGTTTTTGAATATTAATACCAAACCAGAGGGGTTCTCTAAATTTCTGGGTTCCTGGTGACCTTAGTGTTTCAGTAATTTTTTCCTTATGCCCCATAGTCTAAAGGAAACATCTAACAATTCCATTTATTAAGTAGTTAGTGCCAAATAACTTAATACTTATAACCTAGTAACTGATTGAAGTGATACCACCTGAAAGAAAAAATTACATTTTTATTCCATTCTTTAATAGCCATAGTTACTTATTAATAGGACGTATCTGCCTGTTGGGTACCTTCACAATTTCTCAAATCTTAAAATAAAACTGGATATTCCCACCTTCATTTGCTGGTCCATCCTACAAAGGGAGTGTAGAATAATCTAATATTGAAACTTGACTGACTCCAGTTAGTTCACATGGTATCCAACAAAGAGTGTCACTATGTTTCCCTAAAAGAAATTAAAATATACTGCAGCAACCTGAGCGTTTGCTGAGGCATCCCATAGACTTTGTTGCTTAATTTGAGAGTCATGGTACTAAGATTTATAGGTTGTTAAGAATAGCCCTTGCCTACTTCAACTCTCATTTCTTTTCTGTTTGTTTCCTAAATTCCAATCAAATTATAGAAGTTCACTGATAAAGACAATCTCTCTTGGTTCAGCTAGTATGCACGCTATATCTTTAGGATTCACTACCTTTTTTTTATTCAACTGTCAATTAACTTTTACTTTGTCCAAGTTCACCACAATTCTTCCTGAGGAAGAATTTCCTGCTTATGACCTTTCTTAGAATTTAGATTAAATATCTCTCCAAGATGCTCTGATAGTATGAATACAATTTAAACTATTATTCATTTTCTTATCTGACCACCCCACAAACTATGAGCAATTTGAGAGCAGGGCTTATGCTTAACACAGTAGTGCTGTTTTGTTAATGGTTTTTCTATTATACTATTTAATATTCTTTTAGAATTCATGAAAATCTGTCACTACTAAGGAAGTCATGCTTTCCTATGTCTGATAAAGAGAACGCATACTCCAAGAAGCTTAAGGGCAAAACTGATATTCAATCTTAGCAACTATATTAGCTAGAATTAGCTATGAACCACATGTAGTTAGCATGTTGCTTTCCCTGTTCCTTTTCATAGACCTGAATTTTTAGTAACTTTATTTTTACTCCCACCTTTTGTTGTGATATGGCTCAAACACCTATTGGAAAGGAGCAGGTTGATACACAGAATATAATCAGTAATTTAAGATGAAGAAAAAAAAAAGGCCTTGTGAGGACAGATAAGGAAAGTTATAGTACTTTCTATTACTACTTTCCTAAAACTTTTAATTACAGTGAAAGTTATTGGAAAATGTAACTTTCTTGTATCTAGAACAACTGAAATGAGATATTCCATCTATTCAATTACGTCTCTATCCTAAAAAAATATTGTATTGGAAATGCCAGGAATCAGTACAAGGCAATGAAATAATATTCTTGACAAAAGAAAGATGATTTAGCCAAAGGAATGTAAATAGCTGTTTAGCCTGTGAAAATCTTCAGTGATCATTTTTGTCGGAATAGGTTCTATTACAGGTAGTAGTAACTGTCTACATCATCTACATTATGTTAATTTATGTTTATAAGCTTAACACTTTCATCCACCATTCACAACTCTTTCCTACACTAAAACTTCATCCCTTCTCTAAAAGTAAATAGTAGATACCTTTTTCAACTTTTTTTTAAAACAAAGTTAGATCCAATGACAAACTCCCTTTAAAATTCTTTAATATGCTCAGAAAGTACAGAGTTGAGATACAAAAGCACCAATCCTAAATATATCTTAAGCATAAAACTAAACTTTTATACCAATTATCCTATATAATAAAAGAGAAACATGCAAATAAACCGTCCCTCTGCTGCGCTCAAGCCACGCCCACCAACCACACCCACCAGCCAATCAGGAGCAAGTATGCAAATTAACCTAAGATGACAGCAGCCACAGAGCTGGAGCGAGCAGGAGGCTTGGGTTGCCTCTCCCGCCTTCTCAGCAGCGCTAAGGATGTCCGATTGCAGCTTAGGCCTGCTCCCCGCTGGCAAATGGACATCCCCGAGGGCTCCTGGGCTGCCAGGGGGATGTCTGACTGCCAGCTTAGGCCCAATTCCCCAGGGAGTGGGCCTAAGCCAGCAGATGGACATCCCCAGAGGGGTTCCAGACTGTGAGAGGGCACAGGCAAGGCTGAGGGATCCCCCTGAGTGCACAAATTTTTGTGCACTGGGCCTCTAGTGTATATATAAAAGAAACACATAATTCTTATACCTTTTATCTCTGAAACCACAAGTTTAGCCACTCCATTCTAATTAAACACTGTGCTGTTTACATTCTTTTACCATGCTTCTTATGTAATATTCCTTTCACTATCAACCTAAATTCATAATCATAAAAAGAATGGAAGATAAAATGAATACCTGTTGAAAAAATATTTCACGTTTTTCATGATTAGTCCTATCCACTGTAATGTACTATAATTTTTATATCATCCATATCCTTAATGCAGTCACTCATTTAATCAGACGGATCAAATACAAACGCAAAAAAACCATTAGTGGAATTAATACCCTCAGGTTTATAGAACAATCTAAATAAATTTTTGCTAAGTAGAATTCAAGTAGGCTAAATAAATACAAGGAAGAGAGACCTCAATAAGTATGAACCAAAGAGATGGATTTAAAAGAAATCAAAATAAATTAAGCCCTAGCCAGTTTGTTCAGTGGATAATGCATCAGCCTGCAAACTGGTCAAGGGCACATACCTTGGTTGCAGGCTCAATCCCTGGCCCGAGCGGGGGGCAAGTGCAGAAGGCAACCAATTGATGTGTCTCTCTCACATCAATGTTTCTCTCTGTCTCTCGCTCTCCCTTCCACTCTCTCTAAAAAAAATCAATGAAAAAATATCCTCGGGGGAGGATTAACAAAACAAAAAAATTTAATTCAGTAGATAGGTTAAATAGCAGAATAGACCAAGATAAAGAATTAGTACACTGGCAGATAGACAAGTGAGAAAAGTATTCCAACCTCATCACACAGAGATGTGCAAAATTTAAAAGCATGGAAGGTAAAATGAGAAAACCTAAGATCCATCTCCATCTAGTAAGAGCTCAAGAATGAGAGAATAAAGAAAATGGGGAGAAGCGGTACATGAATGAATAAATGGATGAGAATTTTCCAGATGGATATAACAACAAAAGGCATTTTATCTATAAGTGAAAGCCAATTAGATGAACAGAATACTTTTAATCACAACAATGACAACCAACTATCAAATTTCTATAGGATTTTCAGCTTTTATCTTAATGTCTTCATATATTGCTAAGATTTTCTCTAAAATTATCCAAACAAAAAACAAATAATCAAAAATACAAAATTTGCTTCAAAATATTAACATTCTGGGAAAAATTACAGATGAACTAACCCAGAGTCCATATTATACTTATATCATTAGCCAATTCACTAATCATTTATGTTAATTTACATTAAAGAAATATTGTGAAAGAGACTGAACTATTTTTACCTCTTAAATTGACAACAATCCTGCTGTAAGCCAAAGCCTTTATATAAATTAAAGGTATGTTAAAAGAAACTTAAGAAGTTTCCCTTTCACCCACTAATTGTAATTCTAGGTATATAACACAAGAAAATAATTACAAATTGATTACTATATAGATTGGCCAATTAAATACATTTTAAATTAATAAATATTATGTGCAAGACACTGTGCTGGGCAGAAACAGACTCCCTCATAAAGCTTACAAATAAGAGGGCTTTAAACCAACTTATATTGAAAGTGAAAGTTCAGGATTCATAACAAAAGAATTGCAAACAGTCTAGAGAACTAGGAAAGGTTTCTCTTATTTATGCTCTTTATTATTCCACAGCAGACTGTCCAGCCCTACATATGCTGTTATGTTCATACAGTTTTATTTCAAAATATGTTTAAAGCAAAAATGGGTGGGTGAGACTGGGAAGAAAAGAGATTAAAATATTAACAATAACTATCTCCGGGTACGAGAATTAAAAGAAACTTTCATTTTGTTCTTCAAACATATTCTTATTTTCTCAGTTTTTCTTCTTAGCAATCAACATACACTGCCTGTTCAATAAGGAGGAAAATATATTATTTAAAATAAACTAAAGTAACTTTCGTTTTATTTCAATTTTGGCAAATGTAAAAACATAATGATATCTTATAATCTACAGTCTATTTGCTATTTAACTACGTTATTTTGAATCAATACAGTTCTACTGCAAGGTATGAGACTACACATTATGTACCAGTCAAGTATTTCAAATACACAAATGTGTTAATATGTATTGGTTAAGTATACCTATTTTTACTTTATAAAATAAAATTTTGATCTGTAGACTAAAACATAAATGGACATTTTCAATTTGTTACATTTTAACAAACTCACAGTGAAGAAAAACACTAACATGAGAACAGGATTGGATTAAAAAAACAAAACAAAAAAAAGTCTGTCACTTATGACCCAGTACTTCATTTAGGGAGCGAGAGGAAAGTATGTTTACTCCTCACTGGCCAAGTTCCCAGAGAAGAAGTGAAAAGGCTGTTACTTTCTCTATATGATAGAAATATAAAACAGTCTGACCTGATAAATTCCAGGAAAAATGTTAGAGAAACCATAAAAACTCAATGGGTACAGTGATTCATATACAGTTTTAGCTAGAAGGGACTTCAAAGATTATGTAGCCTAACTCCCTTGATTTTAGTTTTGAGGAAAACAGGTTGAAAGCAGCTAAGCAACTTGCCTAAGGTCACAAAGAAAAGTCAGTGACTTTTAGCAGACTAGTTTCCTGATTCCTAGTTTAGTGTCTTTTTACTCAAGGGTACCTTCTTAGGATCTTTGTAGTATCCATTTCTCTATACTTGAATTACATCTTGACCTAATTAAGATTTACATTAATTAAAGGATCCTATGTGCCTTAAAGCAGGGATATTGGCAGGACATGGTTCTTCTTACTCTCTAACTTTGCCCTAATCCAATCTTTTGTGTCTCAGGGGAGAATGTTCTCAGTCAGAAAGCAAGAAGCCAGTTCTAACACCAGCTCTTTATCATTAGCCATGCAACCCAAGAATATTATCCCTTCTTTCTGTACCTGTTTGCTCATCTGCAAGAAAAAAGAAGGCAATAAATAACTACCTATCAATAATAACCATAAATGTAAATGGATTAAATGCTCCAATCAAAAGCCAAAGGGGAGCTGAATGGATAAGAATACAAGACATATAAATACTGTCTACAAGATTCACACAGACTGAAAGTGAAGGGATGGAAAAATATATTCCATGCAAGTGGAAACAAACAAACAAACAAAAGCGGGGGGTAGCAATAGTCATATCTTACAAAATAAACTTCAAAACAAAAGCTATAAAAAGAGACAAAGAAGGCCACTACATAATACTAAAAGGGATTGATCCAACAAGAAAATATAACCCTTATAAACATATATGAGCCCAATATAGAAGCACAAAGATATATTTAAAAAACTCTTGGTGGACTTTATGGGAAAGATAGATAGCAATACAGTCATAGTACAGAACTTTTAACACCCCCACTGACATCAATGGATAGATCCAGACCAAAAAATCAACAAGGAAACAGACACACTAGATCTGATGGCTTTAACTGATATATACAGAACATTTCATCCCAAAGGGGCAGAATATACATGGAATATACTCAAAGATAGACCACGTGTTAGTACACAAAGTAAGTCTTAACATATTCAAGACTGAAATCATATCAAGCATCTGCTCAAATAACAATGGCATGAAACTAGAAATCTACTAAAAACAAACTCCAAGACATTAAACAAACAGGGAGCCTAAATAGCATGTTATTAAAACAATGAATGGGTTACCAATGAGATCAAGAAAGAAATAAAAAAAACTTCCCAGAAACAAATGAAAATGAACATACAACTCAAAATCTATGGGACATAATGAAAGCAGTCCTGACAGGGAAGTACTGTAGCATTACAGGTCTACGTCAAAAAACAGGAAAAAGCTCAAATAAACAATCTAATCCTACAACGAAAAGAATTAGAAAGGGAACAACAAGAAAAGCCCAGAGGAAGTAGAAGAAAATAATAAAGGTCAGAGTGGAAAAATATATAAAGAACTCAACAGCAAGAAGACAAAAAATCCAATGAAAAAATGGGCAAAGGACCTGAATAGACACTTCTCCAAAGAGGATACACAGATGGCCAACAGATATATAAAAAAATGCCCAATGCCACTAATCATCTGAGAGATGCAAATTAAAGCTACAATGAGGTATCACTTCACACCTGCCAGAATGGCTCTATCAATAAATCAACAAACAAGTGCAGGTGAGGATGTGGAGATAAGGGAACCCTGGTACACTGATTGTGGAAATGCAGACTGGTGCAGCCATTGTGGAAAATAGTATGGAGTTTCCTCAAAAAAATTAACCAGTTAACTGCCACGATATTTTGAATTTAATTTAAAAAGGTCTATCGCTTGCGTCTATAGATGCGTATGGCATACAAATGGTTAAAAATGGAACTGTCTTTGGACCCAGCGATCCCACTTCTGGGAATATATCTTAAAAATCCTGAAAAACCAATCAGAAAGAATATATGCATCCCTATGTTCACAGCAGCATTATTTACAATAGCTAAGATCTGGAAAAAGACCTAGTGCCCATTAGTAGATGAGTGGATTAAAAAAGCTGTGATACATTTAAACCATGGAATACTATCTGCCTGTAAAAAAGAATAATCTCCTACCCTTTGTGACAGCGTAGATGGACCTGGAGATTATTATGCTAAGTGAAATAAGCCAGACAAAGACAAATACCAAATGACCTCATTTATATGTGGAATTTAATGAAGAAAAAGAAACTGACAAACAAAATAGGTCCAGAGGCATGAATACATGGAACAGACTTGACAGATCTCAGAGGAGGGTGAGGGGCACAAGAAGAGAGTAACCAAAGAACATATATGCATATATGCGTAGCTCATGGACACAGATAACAGTGTGGTGAAGGCCTGGGGTGGGGCAGGGATTGGGTAAAGGGGGAAAAGAGAGGGTATGGGAGATATCCGTAATACTATCAACAACAAAAAAACATTAAAAAAAGAAAACATAAAGTCATTACTTAAAATTTTTTTTCTTTCTTTTTTGTTTTGTTTTTTTATGTTTCTATTGATTTTAGAGAGAGAGGAAGGGATAGGGAGATAGAAACATCAATGAGAGAGAAACGCTGATTGGCTGTCTCCTGTAAACCCCCTACTAGGGATCAAGGCCACAACCTTGGCATGTACCCTGAGCGGGAATCCAACCAGTGACTTCTCAGTACATGGGAGGACACTCAATCAACTGAGTCACACTGGCCAAAGAAAAATTTATTACTTTTTAAAATAGACTTGCTTTAAAAGAAATTGCCTTGCTTCCCCACCATTTCTGCCACAAAATTAAGCATACGCTGCATGTCAGCCAGAACATCTACTCCTCTAATTCAGTGATTTGTTTAGAAGTAGTCATGCTTTGACTAAAGTAGGCCCATTTAGATCTCTTTTTCAGGGATTGATAGACAAGGCCTCCGGAGAATACCAGTTGCAAAGATAATAAAAATCTAAAGCTATTGATGAAGAGTACTTTTCTTAACACACATAGACAGAAAACAAAGCTAACCCAAAAAGAAGCAAAGATGAGACTTAAGAGAAAACGATCACTAAGGACACAAATAGATCATCTAAATCCAATCATGCTTAAAGCAAATATACTCTATAACCCTAAACTTTTTAGTCAAAACGCCAATCAATTCCTTTTGGCTTGAGTTACTCTGACTTAAGATTTCTCTTATCACATTATATTATCAAAAAATAAATGGAATTCTGGGATTTTGCCCCTTAGCTAGCAGTAGCAGGTAGTCTGAGGTGGCAATCCCCTCCTCCAATGGTATGTTGTCAATAAAAACCATGTGGGGACCAAGTCAAGAATTCCACTCCTATCCAGCAGGGTAAGGCAGTGTACCACTCTACCCCAGTAAGAGAGTAAAGTAAAAGTAGGAGGATCTTGGAGAGAACTGGAGAAAAAAAAATCTTTAAGTCTGCATGAAAAGTCCTGGGTAGAACCGATCCACACATTTAGGTGACTAAATTAATATGCAAAAGATTTGAGGAGTAAACTATTATCATGAATCCCAGGTTTTCAGAGTGGCTTTTCAGGTAGTACACTAAGAAAATCAGAATAACACTGGAAAGGCTCTGAAAGTAAGTTATCATTGAAACCACAGCCTACAAAAGTGGGCCAGAATCTTTAGCAAGAGTACTTGCTAAAATTAAGACTTACATACTGGTAGGGTACAGGTTCTCATAATAGCCCAAATGTCCAGGGTATAATTTTTTTTTAATTATTCACATACTGAATAAAAAAAGACAGTACATATATGGCAACACTGAGATGATTCAAATGTTGAAAAAAAGTGACCTGGATTTTAAAGCAATCATCATAAAAATATGTCAACAAACAATTATAAATATTCTTTAACATCAGCAAGTAATCCTATCTAATAATAGACAAACATGGTAATTGACCGTACCTTCACTACGGTTGATTAGCTAATCAGTACAATATGCAAATTAACCGCCAACAAAGATGGCGGTTAATTTGCATACATAGGCTCCAAGCGGCAGAGGGAAGACTGAAGGCGAGCTGGAGCAGCGAAGACAGAAGACTGAAGGCGGCTCCAGCCGGAGCGAAGGCCTGGGTCCCGGGTGCTGGAGGAAAACCTGTGCCGGCAGCCAGGAGAAGGGAAGGCCTATTGCACGAATCTCTTCGTGGAACAGGCCTCTAGTAGAAGATATAAAAGCCAAACAAGAAATTGGAGAATTGAAAAATATAATAACTAAAGTAAAAAGCTCACTAGGTGGGCTCAATAGTAGATTGAAGGTAACAGACAAAAAAAATCACTAAACTTGAAGACAGGTAAATAAAACTTAACCAATCTGAACAAAAAAAACCAAATAGACAGAAAAATTAGTAAAGCACAGACATCTATAGAATATTAACAAAAGATCTGACATTTGTGTCACTGAAGTCCCAACAGGAAAACAGAAAGAGTATGTGTCTTAAAAAATGCTTGAAAAAATAAAGGCTAACTACCAAATTTTGGCAACAGGCATAAACCTACAGATTCAAGAAGCTAAGCAAATCCCAAAAAGGATATATACAATGACATCCAAAGAAAGCCAAGATGCATTAAATCAAAGTTGTGAAACTATAGACAAAGAAAACATTTTTGAAAGCTACTAAGAGAAATTACATATTTCTCAATAGAAATTACAAAAGCCAGAAAAGTAGTATAACATTTTAAATGCTGAAAGCAAAGAACTGTCAATCTCAAATTCTATACTCAGTGGAAATATTCATCAAGAATTAAAGGGAAACAGACATTCTCAAACAAAAACACTAAGACAAATCAGCAGTCGAAATTTTAAAGAATGGCTAAAAGAAGTTCTCAAAACTAGGAAGAAATGATAACTGAAGGAGGTTTGCTTGTAACTTTCGAAAGAAAGAAGATAAAACAAATAATGTTCTCCTTATGAATTTTAATGTGATCATCTGATGTATTCAATGTACAGGAACAAGACAATTATAATTTTTAAATTGGGAAAGTAAAAAAACCTGAATAGAAGTGATTTCTATATGTCACCTGGAGTGGTAAAATGTTAATAGGAACAGTCTCTAATAATTCACACATGCATATTATAATACCCAAAGAAACCACCAAAAGAAAACTGGTGACATACTAAAAAACATCTATCCTATCTAATAATAGAGAAACATGGTAATTAGCCGTACCTCCACTACCCTTCCCATTGCCTAATCAGGGCGATATGCAAATTAACTGCCAACCAAGATGGTGGCCGGCAGCCAGGCAGCTTGAAGCGAACAGGAGGCTTGCTTGCTTCAGTGACGGAGGAAGCCAACTTTGCCCGCCTGCCTTGCCGGCCTCTGAGCTTGCAGTTTAAGAAACATTGTTACAAATATAGAAGCTAAACAAAACCCCAGAAACCTGCTTTCAGCCAGCCGGGCTTCAGCCAGCAGGACCGCAACATTGTTTCAATTATACAACAAATGCAGATCCCTGCTTTCAGCCAGCTGGGATCTCAGAGCTGGAGTGAGCAGGACCGCAACAGTGTTACAATTATAGAACCCAAACAAACCAGATACCTGCTTTCAGCAGCCGAGGCATCAGAGCTGGAGCCAAGCCTCAGAGCTAAAGCTGGCCCAGAATAAAAAAGAAAAAAAGGAGCGGTTGGGAGCTTCAGTCAACCGCCAGCCTGAAAACGGCCCTCAGCCCCTCACCCAGACTGGCCAGGCACCCCAGTGGGGACCCGCACCCTGAAGGGGGTGTGACCAGCTGCAAACAGCCATAATCCCCTCATCCAGGCTGACCAGGCACCCCAGTGGGGACCCCCACCTGGAAGGGGGTGTGACCAGCTGCAAACAGCCATCATCCCCTCATCCAGGCTGGCCAGGCACCCCAGTGGGGACCCCCACCCTGAAGAGGGTGTGACCAGCTGCAAACAGCCATCATCCTCTCATCCAGGCTGTCCAGACACCCCAGTGGGGACCCTCACCCTGATCCAGAACACCCTTCAGTGCAAACCAGCCGGCCCCCAACCGTGCACCAGGCCTCTATCCTATATAGTAAAAGGGTAATATGCCTCCCAGCACTGGAATCAGCGGAGTAGAGAGGCCTCCCGGCACCGGGATCAGCGTGACAGAGGGCAGCGACCAAACCCCCTGATCGCCCTGCGGCTCTGTGTGTGACAGGGGGCGGGGCCACAACCTCCCTATCCGCCCTGCTCTGTTCGTGACAGGGGAAGGCGCCCCAACCCACTGATCAGCCCTGCTCTGTGCCTGATAGGGGGGAGCTCCCCAACCCCCTGATCGCCCTGCGGCTGTGTGTGTGACAGGGTGCGGCGCCCTAACCCCCTGATCGGCCCTGCTCTGTGTGTGACATGGTGCGGTGCCCCAACCCCGCCCGCCCCCACGGGCCCTGCTCTGTGTGTGACGGGGTAGAGCCATAACCTCCCATCGGCCCTGCCCTGAGTGTGACAGTGGCGGCGCCCTAACCCCCTGATTGGCCCTGCTCTGTGGGTGATAGAGGGCAGTGCCCTAACCCCCTGATCCGCCCTGCTCTGTGTGTGTGACAGGGGGCGGTGCCCCAACTCCCCTATCGGCCCTACTCTGTGAGTGACAGGGGGGAGCTCCTCAACCCCCTGATCGGCCCTGCTCTGTGGGTGATAGAGGGCGGCGCCCCAACCCCCTGATCCCGCCCTGCTGTGTGTGTGACAGGGGGCGGTGCCCCAACTCCCCTATCGGCCCTACTCTGTGAGTGACAGGGGGGAGCTCCTCAACCCCCTGATCAGCCCTGCTCTGTGGGTGATAGAGGGCGGCGCCCCAACCCCCTGATCCGCCCTGCTGTGTGTGTGACAGGGGGCGGTGCCCCAACTCCCCTATCAGCCCTACTCTGTGAGTGACAGGGGGGAGCTCCTCAACCCCTTTATCGGCCCTGCTCTGTGCCTGATAGGGGGGAGCTCCCCAACCCCTGATGGCCCTGCTCTGTGAGTGACAGGGGGGAGCTCCTCAACCCCCTAATCGGCCCTGCTCTGTGCGTGACAGGTTACGGAGCCCCCAACCCCCCTGATGGGCCCTGCTCTGAGAGTGACGGGGCAGTGCCCCAACCCCCTGATCGGCCCTGCTCTGTGCGTGACAGGGGGTGGCGCCGCAACCTCCCTATCGACCCTGCCTTGAGTGTGACAGGGGGCGGTGCCCCAACCCCCCAATTGGCCCTACCCTGAGCGTGACTGAGGGTGGCATCGCAACCTCCCGATCCGCCCTGCTCTGTGCATGACAGGGGGCGGCGCCCCAACTCCCCAATCGGCCCTGCTCTGAGCCCGACCAGGGGCGGCACCTAGGGATTGGGCCTGCCCTCTGCCACCCGGGAGCAGGCCTAAGCCAGCAGGTCATTATCTCCTGAGGGGTCCCAGACTGCGAGAGGGCACAGGATGGGCTGAGGGATCCCCTCTCCCCCCCGAGTGCACAAATTTTTGTGCACCAGGCCTCTAGTCCTATATAATAAAAGGCTAATATGCAAATCAACTGAACTGCAGAATGACCGGTCACTATGACAGATACTGACCACCAGGGAGCAGATGCTCAATGCAGGAGCTGCCCCCTAGTGGTCAGTGAGCTTCCACAGGGGGAGCGCCGCTCAGCCAGAAGCCGGGCTCATGGCTGGCGAGCGTAGTGGCAGTGGCGGCAGCCTCTCCCACCTCCACAGCAGTGCTAAGGATGTCTAACTGCCTAAGCCAGTGGTCGGCAAACCACGGCTTGCGAGCCACATGCGGCTCTTTGGCCCCTTGAGTGTGGCTCTTCCACAAAATACCACGTGCAGGTGTGCACGTACAGTGCGATTGAAACTTTGTGGCCCATGCGCAGAAGTCGGTTTTCAGAAAGGAGATAGACGAAACAAGTATACAAGACGAGTGTGGATGGGAGAGTTGGAAGGGGTCGACCTCAGCGAACGTACCTCAATCAGATTGAGAACGTTTTTAGCAAAGGCCAGCTTAGGAGTACCCTAATTAAGTTAATAACAATGTACCTACCTATATAGTTTAAGTGTAAAAAATTTGGCTCTCAAAAGAAATTTCAATCGTTGTACTGTTGATATTTGGCTCTGTTGACTATTGAGTTAGCTGACCACTGGCCCAAGCCGTCAGTTGGACATCCCCCAAAGGCTTCCGGACTGCAAGAGGGCACGGGCTGGGCTGAGGGCCCCCCCTCCAAGTGCACGAATTTTGTGCACCAGGCCTCTATTCTATAATAATAAAAGGGTAATATGCTAATTAGACTGGACATCCTTCCTGACGAAGCCAGGGCCAGAGAGAAGCCAGCCTGGGTCCCAGGTGCCTGTGGGTGGCCCGAGGGAAGCCGGCCGGGGTCCTGGGTGCCTGCGGGCGGCCAGGGGAAGGAAGCATCCTGAGTCCCTAGTGCCTGCAGGCGGCTGAAGGAGAGAAGCGGCCCAGGTCCCGGGTGCCTGCCGGCAGCTGGAGGAGGGAAGCCTGGGTCCCAGGTGCTAGAGGGACCCGGGCTGCCGGAGGGAAGCTGATGCCGGCAGCTGGGGGAAGGAAGGCCTACTCTTGCATGAATTTTCATGCATCGGGCCTCTAGTTATATAATAAAATGACAAAGGAATGATATAAAGGAGAGAACTACCTAATAGTAAAGACACTGGATTTCATTATTGAGGAAGTAGTTGCGAAGGCTGTAGAATTCCTAGGTCATCTAATGTACAGAAGGCCTCTCTCTGGAATTTCACACTACAGATGAAGGTAATGGCCTCTCAACCTCTTAAAATTGCTTTACTCTGAAAATACACTTTCTTGAAAACATGTTAAGAATTTTAAATTTAAATGCATGTTCCTGGGTATATTTCAATAGATAAGAAATATTAACTATATATTTAAATTTACACTCAATACAATACACAAGCTTCTTTTATCATTCACTAAAAATTAAAGTTTCTTGGTTATTACTTAAATACATTTCAGTAATGTCTCATTTTTTTCTCATATTGTTCAGCCAGTCTCCACAAATATTAACATAAAAGAATGAAACAATTAAAATGGCAGAAATGTATTAAATAACATTAAAGTGAAATTTGCATTTGGTGTCTTAAATGGATTTCTTATACATTGAAACATACCCAGGAACATGCATTTCAATTTAAAAATTCTTAACATGTTTTCAAGAAAATGTATTCTGATTTTACAACCTTAATTTAAAATACTTTAATATAGGCCTAACCAATGGACACAGTCAACAGGGGGGTGAGGGCATGAGTGAAGGTATGGGGGGTAATGTGGGGATAAGGACACATATGTAATAACTTAATCAATAAAAAAATTTTAAAAATATTAAATAATAAAAATTAAAAATTACTTTACATTTTATGGTATGTTAATACAATGTTTTTAATAATTTTTGCAAACCCTGGTTATTATCATTCTGAAGGAATCATCCAGGTTACACTCAATTCAGAATATGGTGCTCTTAGTTCTCATGACAAATTTTTATAACAGTATGTAATAATCATATTTGCAAGCACATTCCTCCTACAAAAGTGATATTCCATGAAATACTATGAAAACATACATGGGAAGGGGCAGCAGTAGCCTACAACAGTCAGATCAGATATAAATGATAATTCAGTTTTAAGTACACAAAAGTATATCTACTTGATATAACTTGTTTGAAAACTATAGGTCAAGTTAATTTGAAAAACATGTCATTTTTAAACCCATAAAATATTACTTATATATGTACCACAAATAATTTTAAACCAATAACGTGTCACAAAAACTTGCTCATCTTAGCAGAATTACAAAAGCTTATGAGAAAGAAGCTAAAACTAATTCCTCCACATTGCAATAAAGTTACATAAAATACAGTTCCTTCCTCCTCAGTTTGATTTCCATCCCTCAAACCTCATTTTACTCCTATAGGAAACTTGTGAAGAATTCTACTTACTGATCAATACTGGGTGGGGCAAAGGGAGATTTATAGTTGTTCATATAGAAAAAGTTATGATTATTACAATAGTTTTAACTGTTTCACCTAGTCACAACTGTAAACCTACCTTTGCCCCACCCTGTATAAATGATCACATTTCTATTTTCAACTGTACAGTGTCTTAGAAGCATTCTAAAGGGATTCTTATTAAAATGCATTGTATATAATTTAAACACTTTGTCAATGTGGAATCAATTTTTTCAGCCCAATCATATCTACATTTGTTATTGCTAAAATTACTATTGGTAAAAAAGGTATCTCAAACAAAAATATAATTAAAAATTATATCTATTTTAATAGGTAGCATGTACAAATCTCAGGCTCTCACATGCTTCCAACACAGAAACACATTTCACAACCAAAAATATCTAGAATGATTAAGCTAAGATGGGATATTAAAGGTGATGGAGAGGAGAGGGGAGGAGAAGGAAGAAAAAGAGAAAGATTATGAATAAGAAAACCTAAGTCGCTGGTTTGCTATAAGATACATAGCAAATTTTTAAAGTGTTTCAGTTGTTTTTTCTAAAATAGTGATTGGTTCTAATTTTAACTCAAAGTTGACATTACGTCCATTTTGAATCCAATAAACAACTTTAGTTTGTATGCTTGTGATTGTATGCTTTTCTCCCTTCATTATCCTAGTTCAACAGTTCTCAAAATGTGATCTAAGGGCTCCTGAAAGTCCCAATATTCTTGTATAATTGCATAATGTCCATCTTCCCCTACATATTTTAAATTTAATCACTATTAAATATTTTGATCATTATTATATGATTGGGCCTAGCACCAAGAATATAGAAGGTGCTAGTAAATATTTGTTGAATGAATGGAGAAAGAGCTGCTCAAAGTTGACATACTGAGTGAAAAGTAATACCCATGAGGAAAAGTAGAAAAAAAATCATACTAACTCTACTAAAGCTATTTGGTACAGGAATGAGTACAACATACTTTAAGAAAAAGTCACAATTTCTGTGTGTATATTATGTAAATCAGGCAGCAAAATGAGGCTCACATTGCATGAATGTAATTTCTAAAAACAATGTTAAAAATCAATGTTTTATATGTTTAAAGAATTAAGACTAATTTATTTGGAAAAATATACTTCATTCCCCATTGATGAAGCATTAAATGACTGAATATTTAATAAAACAAAACTACATTTTAATCACAATTTAGAATTGGTAGTTTTGAAATATGACTTGTTATTGTATCACAATATATAAGTCACATACTACAAAATGAAGAACCAACTTTTCCCCTGGTATAAACAGCACCCCAAAAGAAGACAAATAGTCAAAGATTTTTAGCTATTTTGTTCTTTACTACCAAATAAAATAAAGTTTATAAAATGATGTTCCATTATGGGTGGGGTTAGATAAAAACCTACAGAGAACCAGTTAATACCCATAACTAGTTTCCTTATTTCTATTCACATTAACACAAGAACTACAGGTTAGACAGGTTGAACCACAAAAACCATAGTTAGAGGAAAACAGGTAGGCTATCACTGTAGATCTACGAATGTCGCTAAGGCATTATGTATCAAGGAAACACAATAATAAATAGTTGAGTCCCCCCTCTCCCCCCAGGTTAACAACTAGCAATAGTGTTTGTCATGATATTGAATGTAACCAAACAGCAGTTTTGTTCCCACATACTATTTAATACTGTCTAATAGGTTGGCTTTTCCCCAAACACACAAAATAAGTAAAAATTCATCAAAAGAAAAATATAAGAACAATTACAGACCCAAGTATCTTAGTAATTCAAATATGAATTGTACATGGATTACTTTTGCCATTGTCTAGAGAACTCTGGGATTAAAAAATGTGAAATATTGGAGTTGCTTTCCCTCAATATTTTATTTAGAAAAATATGACCAAGTAATTAATAGAAAAAGAATTCAGAATGGTACAATTAACAAATGAAAATATACCAACTCTCTGTTATAATCAGGGAGATGCAAATAAAATAATGAGATACTTTTCATGCCAAAATAAACTACTTCTCTCCTAGGAATTTATCCAAAAATAATGGAAGCATAAATTCATTAAAAAAGAAATCCAAAATTTAAAAAACCCAAACCTTGCCGAAACCGGTTTGGCTCAGTGGATAGAGCGTCGGCCTGCGGACTGAGGGGTACCAGGTTCGATTCCGGTCAGGGGCATGTACCTGGGTTGCGGGCACATCCCCAGTAGGAGATGTGCAGGAGGCAGCTGATCGATGTTTCTCTCTCATCGATGTTTCTGGCTCTCTATCTCTCTCCCTTCCTCTCTGTAAAAAATCAATAAAATATATTTTAAAAATAAATAAATAAATAAATAAATAAATAAAAATAAAATAAAAAAACCCAAACCTGTCAACATGAATATTCATGGAAGCTTTATTTGTAATACATAAAAAACCTGGCAACAACCCAAATATCCACTAACAGGCAAATGGATAAACAAATTACGGTTTATCCATACGATGGATTATTACTCAACAATAATAAGGAACAAACTATTGATCCGTCCAACAGCATGGTGGAATCTCAAAACCACTAGGTAGAGTGAAAGAAGCTATGCTGCAAAAAAAAAAAAAAAAAGTATGTACAGTAAGATTATTTCCATATAAAACTGCAGAAAATACAAATGAATCTATAGTTACAGAGAGCAGAAATCAGTTGCCTGAGAATTGGGGATAAGGAGGTAATAGCAAGAGGATGAGATTACAAAGAGGCACAAAAAGACTTTGGGGATAAGAGATGTTCACTATGTTGACTGCAGTGATGGTTTCACAGATGTGGAGGTATGTCAAAACTTAAACTGTGTATTTTAAATATGTGCAGTTTATTGTATGTCAATTATATTTTAATAAAGGTGTTTTTTTTTAAGAAAAAGCCTTAATTCCTTTATTTTCTTACTGTACACATGATTATATTTTTCCTTTTATTAAATTCAAGGTTGGCCCAGCCAGTGTGGCTCAGTGGTTGAGCACCAACCTATGAACCAGGAGATCATGGTTCGATTCCCGGTAAGGGCACGTGCTCGGGTTGTGGGCTCGATCCACAGTGGGGGTGTGCAGGAGGCAGCTGATCAATGATTCTCGCAATTGATGTTTCTATCTCTCTCTTCTTCTCCCTTCCTCTCTGAAATCAATAAACATATATATAAAAAAATTTCAAGGTTGTTCATGAAAAATCATATTCTACTAGTCAGAATATCAGGGTTCCGGTCCCAGTTCCCTTACTTAGACAAATCGCTTAACCTCTCTGGACGTCATTTTTTCATCTGTAAAATGAGATTAGACTAAATTGATACATACCTATCTCAATTAATATTTTATGGATCTATAACTAGTAACCTCAGCTCTTTATTACATTATGCTGTTCCCAGAATTCAATAGTAAATCAAATTACATTCTGTGATGGGAACAATGTTTATTACAAAAATTCAACAATAAACCCCTATAATTGTTTAATATATTAAAATATAAAATATACAGTGAAATAAGCATTGGGTTGGATTTAGAAAGACCTAGTTTCAAAATCCAGTTGGGCTAACTTGCTATGTAACATGATCAAGTAATTTTACTTCTCTATGCCTTATTTACTTCTCACTCTTCTTTTTACATGTAAATAAAGAAAATAAACCAATATATCTTAGGGCTATTGTGAGGATTAGTAAAATAAAAAGATTGAGGTGTTCAGCAGATTCCTGTCATATTAACAAGTGTTCAATAACTAGTAATTAAAATATTGATGATAAAATAGTGCTTTAAATTATAATACTGCCTAGCCGGTTTGGCTCAATGGATAGAGTACTGGCCTGCGGACTGAAGGGTCCCAGGTTTGATTTCAGTCAAGGACACAAGCCCAGGTTTCGGGCTTGATCCCCAGTAGGGGGTGTGCAGGAAGCAGCCAATCAGTGATTCTCTCTCATCACTGATGTTTCTATCTCTTTCTCCCTGTCCCTTCCTATCTGAAATCAATAAAAGTATATTAAAAAAATAAATTATAAAACTATTTGCATACTTTAGACATTTTTGTAATATATAATGTAGGTAACATTATTAATATAAATTAAAACAATCACCACTCTAAAAGTATCTCTCTCTATAAACTGTAATAGACAAGAATTTCATTGTTCATCGTGAATGGGGAAGTTAGGTAAGAATATTTCCTAAATGTCCATGAAGTATAAGCCACATACAATAATAAATGCTTTATTTCATTTAATTTACACAAGTTAACCAGGAGGCAGAGGAGAGAATCGGGTGCTGGAAGGCAGGGTGAGAGACATTGCTATTTTTATATAAGGTAATGAAGAAAATGCTCTTATCACATAAAGAAACCTTTTGACAGGGACGTTAGTATATTTTAATTCATAAAACACTTTTTACACAAAATATAACTGTCATTAGCCAAAGATTTCCCTGACTAAACTAATAAAGAAATCATTCCTTTAAATTGGCATATAAAGAGAATATAAAATATTTCAAACACCATGCTGCAAATTACATATAATTCCCCCAAAGAAAAGATTCAGTAACTACTAAAGAGAAAAAGTTTCAACTGAAACTAGAATACCTCATGAATAACTATACACTTGAGAGCTTTCATTTGCTTTCCCCTATAGCTCTTGGAGTTAAATTATCTTTCATCATAAGAGAAAAACACACATACACATGACTGACTAGGAAACTTTAAAGTGGTAAAACTTTCTGAATGAAAAATAGCAAGTTTTCATTAATTTTTCCTGCCTGCATGCATTTAGTTCCCATTATCTCACTCTCCTTGAACATCTTTTCTTCTTAATAAAATTCTACCTATCCCTTAAGCCAGTTTAAATTTCGCCTGCTCTCTAAAGCTTATCTTAAAGTGATCACTCTCCTCCTTTGAAGTCCTATATAGCAACTGCCTGTACAATTCACTTAAAAACTGTGTGTGACCTCAAGCCATCCCTTCCATTGCAGTTCTGAAATATAATTTGAAGCCTGAGCTGGTAACTTCTCATGATTGTCTTAGCAACTGAATTTCGTTTCTAGAGTGCCACTGTCAATTCAGTAGTCACTAACCACATGTGGCAATATACATTAAATTTAACTTAAAAGTCAGTCCCTCAGTTGTACTACCCCAATTCACATGTGGCTAGTGACTATCATATTGGATAGTTACCAAAAACATATATCACATTTCTATCATCTCAGGATGCATTACTGAACAAAGCTGTTTGAAAGCATAATTGCCATGTCTAATTTTTTTTGCATATACAATAGTTTTTAACATAATAACTGAATATGGTAGGCACTTCAATATTTAATTTCATAAAGACAAATTACTGTAGTGGCAGAGATGGTCCTACAAACATGTTTTATTTTGTTAATAATCTGTTAATAATTAGAACACTTATTTTAAAATTTAGAACATATCTCCCAATAAAACGCAACAAGGGCCCACGTAGAAACAAATGACTACAGCTGAGAAGTGGGTGCCACCAGATGCTTTTACATCTGCTTACCCATCAATGCCAATGCCACAATATATTTATGGCCATTACACTCACCTCCTTCATTAATTTATGTTATGTTACTGGCCTAGACCCTTGAAGGCATGTTGTGACCTCTCCTCTATGCTCTATGGATGACTAAAATTTATTTTATTAATATTTTTATTTGATTTTGAGAGAGAGAAACATCAATTTTTTGTTCCACTTATTTATGCATTCATTGGTTGCTTCTTGTATGTGCCTTGACAAGGGATGGAACTGCAACCTTGGAGTACTGGGATGATGCTCTAACCAACTGAGCTACCCAGCCAGGGCTAAAAAGTTTTTATTAAGTAATATAAGGATTAATTTTGATCAGTTTTCTTTATATTTTTATTGATTTCAGAGAGGAAAGGAATGGGAGAGACAGAAATATCAATGATGAGAATCATCCATTGGCTGCCTTCTGCATGCCCCACACTGGGGGATCAAGCCTGCAATCTGGGAATGATCCCTTACTGGGCATTGACTGTGACCTCCTGGATCATAGTTGGACGCTCAACCACTGAGCAACACCGACCAGGCATTGGTCAGTGGCCAGGCATTGATCACTTTTCTAAAGCTGTAAGTAGTATACTTAGAATTATACGGCTCCATTTTGATATAGAATCCTTTCAACAATGCAAGCCCCTAAGTAAACTGCTCTTTTTATATAAATGAAAGGGTTTGGTGTTTTTGTGTGTGTGTGTGGTGTTTTTTTTTAAGAGAGAGACAGAAAGGGAGAGAGAGATAGATACACTGATGAGAGAAAACTATCATACATCGGCTGCCTCCTGCATGCCCCCTACTAGGGATCAAGCCTGCAACCTGGGCATGTGCCCTGACAAGGAATCAAACCAGTAACCTCCTGGTTCACAAACTGACACTCAACCACTGAGCCACACCAGGTGGGCACAAAGAAAAGGTTTGAATAAGAACTTTCACTGGTGTCTAGTTGGCAATACCTGTATCATAAAAACTGATCTCCTGTCAGGGTGACTCAATAAACGTCTTAATACAATCATTTTAAATTAATTTTTAAAAGTTTCTCTAGGAACTACTGAAATGCCGGTATCTGTTTTAACTTCACAATACTACCACAATTCATTTGGTCATATCTGATTACAATAGTGGGTATACAATAGGCATTCCTGTTGCCTGATTAATAACTTACATCCTTGCCTAGATATGGGGGAAAAAAAACTTGCTGTAAGTATCATCAGATAACAATAAAATGTTAGTATTCAAAAAGTAAACTGTGAAATTCTGGTTTGGTAGCTTTTTCTTGAATTCGGTATCTGTTATTTGTTTCTGCTATTTGAGTAATAGAAAATCTACAGCGAGAGAAAAAAATGCATTTAATTCTACCTTACTCTTGATTATTGAAGTATTTTTATGCTATCTACACATATACTAAATTTAAAAAATTATCTACTTTCCTTAGCTTTTAGCCACTTCTCATTATTATATCAGCTCATTAATTGTAACAGTAGTAAGCCAAGAGTGGCAGAAAACAAGTTTCTGTTTTACAAAGAGCTGGAATTTGAACTGCTATCCTTTCTTAGCTCAACTCCAATAATTAAGCCTAAAAAGATACCCATTCCACAGCTGCTTATTATTAATATCACTCCTTTCTCTTTCCACAAAATCAAAATAAATAGGCTAATTTGTTATTCCTTACTATTCAAAATGAATTGTTTTAAATGAGTGCAAGAACAGTCAAAGTTTAGGCGTTTTTTAATGAGACTAGATTCATTTTCTATTTAATTTTGAAAAGAAATGCATAAACTATCATTTTTAGAAATGAGGAATTTTATTCTTTTAGCTTACAGTCTTTCAAATTATATGCTCAATGAATTAATATTTTTTATAGTTACTTAAAAAATGCTAGATTTGAATGAATTTTCAAGCTCAAGCAGTTATTCAGCAAGTTAAAATAATTTCTAAACATACTCAGCTGGTTCAAAACTCTTTCAAGCATTAAAAATATCTTGTGGTATCTTTTAAAAAGTAATTTTAAAAGACAGGTTAACAAACTGGTATTCATAAAAGCATACAATGAATCCAAAATAATAAAGAATGCCTCTCTCTCTCTCTCTCTCTCTCTCTCTCTCTATAAACCTGTCCCTCCAGTTCCCTAAAGCTGACAATTGAGGATGTCAGGGAAAAAAAAAAAAAGGTTTCATCTAATCTCAGTGGTAGTTAAAATGCTTGGTGGATCCTATACCAGTGATGGCAAACCTATAATACGCGTGTCAGAGGTGACACGCAAACTCATTTTTTGGTTGATTTTTCTTTGTTAAATGGCATTTAAATATATAAAATAAATATCAAAAATATAAATCTTTGTTTTACTATGGTTGCAAATATCAAAAAATTTCTATATGTGACACGGCACCAGAGTTAAGTTAGGGTTTTTCAAAATGCTGACATGCCGAGCTCAAAAGGTTCGCTATCACTGTCCTATACACCAAAACACTGCAAGTTCAAATCCAGGTCAGGGTACGTATCTGTTGGGGCACAACAGGAGGCAGCTAATAGATGTTTCTTTCTTCCTTCCCTCCCTTCCTTCCTTCCTTCCTTCCTTCCTTCCTCCCTCCCTTCCTTCCTCTCTCTCTCTCTCTCTCTCTCTCTCTCTCTCTCTCCCTCTCTCTCTCTCCCCTCTCTATATAAAATCAATAAACATATCCTTGGTTGAAGGTTAAAAAAAAGAAAGATTTTAAAAGTTCTCATTAAAACAAAAAAAAATTGTAACTGTGTAGTGTGATGATGTTAACTAAACTTATTGTAGTAATCATTTCACAATATATACACACTTCAAATAATTATGTTGTATATCTAAAACTAATGCAATATTATAAGTCAATTATATTTCAATAAAAATAAAATTTAAAAAGAATATAGAATTCCTAGGATAAGTTGTTTTAAGATTTCAATACGATGTCCAGCTGGTGTTGCTCAGTGGTTGAGTATCAACCCTTGAACCAAGGGGTCACAGTTTGATTCCTGGTCAGGACACATGCCTGGGTTGCAGGCTTGATCCCCAGTGTAGGGGCATGCAGCAGATGAGCAGGAGGTAGCCCATCTGTGTTTCTCTCTCATCACAGATGTTTCTCTCTCTCACTCTCCCTTCCTTTCTTTGAAATAAACAAAAACATATTTTTAAAAAAAACCAATGAACCTTTTAAAAATGTTAAAAAAAATATCTCAACGTGAAAAAACTAGCCAAATTACTACTAACTATCATTTGCTGTTTTCTACGCCTTGAGATCAAACTCCAACTCCTAAAAAAGAATGTAATTGAACATACATGCCCCTATGTAAGAGAATGATGGATACAAAATGCGACTTCAAACTTAAAACTATTTTTCTGTAAATCTTTGCTGCAAACAAATACAAAGATTTATATATTTTTAATACCTTAAACTTCTAAGAAAATGATTATCATTTAATTCACTTGAAAACCAGTTTATTTAAAATTCACCCAATACAAAGTATTTTAATACTCTCCAGGCAGAGTCTGAACAAAATCCTCTCGACTCACTGCAAAAACATATTTAAACAGACATAATTACTTTCTAAACAAAACTAATAAATTTCTATATTCAAATGTAAATAAAATGTTTCTTTAGCTCACAAGGGACATTTCTGTCTTCTCGAAGTTCAAGGTATAGAAGTAGACCTTTGCATTTATTATCCAGCACTATTCAATAGAACTTTCTACAATGATGGAAATATTATATACTAGAGGCCCGGTGCACAAAATTCGTGCATGGGGGTGAGGAGGTCCCTCAGGCCCGCCTGCACCCTCTGCAATTTGGGACCCTTACACCTTTTTCTTATCTAGCTAACCTCTTCACATTTTAAAAAATTAACTGAAATACCACCTACTCTAGGAAATCCTCTTTGAACAAATCTCTTTACAATCTGTATTAAGTATTTTCATAGTGTATCATTCTTTTCCTTTAACAGCAACTTAGAATGGATGCAATGTGCTTCTCATTTTTGAATCTGAATTTTTTTTTCTTGCTCTTGTAATAGCAAAGCTTATCCAATTTACATTTGCCCTTCAAGGGCTTATATTTGGTTCAGTTTCTAGCTGGCTCCCTGCTTTCTTTTTTTAAGCAATAAATTTGGGTTGTGATAGTAAGCCTCACTTGTAATCAAGCCTGTAGGTCTCCCTATCTGAATATTTCTATAATACCTATTACTTTAGCATAACAGAGATGGTGTTCATTTATAGAAAATAACAATAAATGTCACCTGATCATTTGATCTTCTAGTAATATTTTATAGCAAGATGTATTATTCTAGTAATTTAACTATTACAAAACTGAGGAGTGCAGAAATAAACCACATTGAACAATAAAGAATGACTCAAATATCAAAGCATAGTACCCTTAGGGCCTCCCTTGTCCTGTGCCTCAGATATCATAGCATATTACACAGTTCAAATAAAACTCAGTTTCCTTTAAAATAGGAAGGGATTCCATACTCATGGAGCAGCTACTTCCACAGATATTTTTTTTATTTAATTCACAGCACATACTCTTTGTACTAATTGTTGGAAAATAATCCTAGCAATTCCTCTGTTCCTCTCTGTATTTTTGCCTTACATTCTGATGTCATTACTGCGCTTTTATCATCCACTCACTTTAAGAACATTGTGAATTACTTAAGGGCAGAGATCACGACTTGAACTTGTGTGTTCCCTGTCATGGTGCCTAAATACTCAAATGCCATCCAGTCCAAATGACTGTGATGAGAGAGGCCCACTGTTGCCGGAGACCTCTGATTTTTATTTAAGGGGCCTCACTTGTTCTGCGCCTTTACAGAGGAGTGAGTAGGGGCTGAGGCAATTTGAGGAAACCCAGACAGAATTCTCCTCCTAAAAGATTTTGCTAAGCTGGGGCCTGGGACCTCCGGGCATTTGTTCAATTAAAACCTGGACACACAGCAATAACAAAGGCACTGGTCTCCTACTGCTAATGCCTAGGGATCAAACCCCAGCCTGCAGGAACTCACCCCAGCAATCAGGACCCTGCGCTGGGTGGACCTGGGCTGGTGCTCCTAACTCTGGGGAGAGGGAGACTTCCTGTGGCTGCAGGCTAGAGGCCCCGGACTCCAGTGCCACCCACCCGAACAGGTCCATAGCGCAGGCTGGTCAGCAGAAGGGCTTCTTCGCCTGGGATCACGGGGAGGCGTGGCCTGTTCTGTTCGCCCCACGATCCATCGCGGGGAGGCCTGTTCTGTTCGCCCTGCGAGCGATCACAGGGAGGCCTGGTCTGTTCACCCCACCAGCGATCACAGGAAGGCCTGTTCTGTTCGCCCCACGATCGCGGAGGCCTGGCCTGGCCTGTTCACCCCGTGATGGGCGCTGGGCTGGGGGGTGTGGACCCGGGCTGCCGCTTGGCGCCTGCGCACATGGCCACGGGGTGGGAACATCTGCTTGGCGCCTGTGCCCATAGTCCCGGAGTGGCCAGGGGCGTTCTGGGACCTGGCTGCTCAGGGCCTATGAGAGGGCCTACAGGCTAGGAGCGACCTGGGTCCTGAGGATGTTCCCAGGACCCAGGCCACTCGGTGCCTGCTTATGCAAATAAACCCGCTATCTTTGTTGGGTTAATTTGCATACTCCCCTGACTGGCCGGTGAGCGTAGTAGACGGACAGTCAATTTACATGTTTCTCTTTTATTATATAGGATATTAAAGCTGTTCAACATGGCAGTCACTAGGCTACTGAGCACTTAAGATGTGGCTAGAGTGACTGAAGAATTAAATTTTAATTTAAAATTTAAAATTTATATGTGGCTATTGGTACTACATTGAATAACAGTTACAGACTAGCAAATGATCACAATTACTAGTAGGTACAATAACCTCCAACAGTGCTACACTGATAAAGAAAAACATCATAGGAGTCATGCAAGTATCTATCAACAGATGAGCAGATGAACAAAATGTAGTACAATGGAATATTATTCAGGCTTAAAAAGAAAGGAAAGTCTGACAGGTTATAAAATGAATGAACTTCGATGACATATATTAAGTGAAACAAGCCAATCACAAAAGGACATATACTATATGATTCCACTTATATCAAATTAATACAGACAGAAAGTATAAAAGTGTTTGTTATAACCTGGGGAAAAGGGATAAAGACAGTAATAAACTAGGGGTCCAGGGCACCAATTCATGCACCTTGAAAGGAACTGTGGGCCGCAAGGCTGCAGTGGGCACAGGGGCAGGTCTCGGCCCATCCCCCAGTCCCGTCTGCTGGCAGCCCACTCCCGCCGCCACCACTCCCACGCTCTGATGGCACCAGCCCCACTCACACCCGCTGACGGGGCAATTGGGGCCAGCGCCAGCAGCAGGTGCAAGCAGGACCAGCACCATCAGCGGGTGTGAGCAGCGGCTGCTGCCCCAATCGCCACTCAGGAGCAGAGGGAGGTGGAGAAGCCCTCAGGGGCAATCAGGACTGGCAGTCACCGCTTGCACCCGCTGATGGCACTGAGCAATTGGGAGTGGTGCTGGGCACCTGCAGCGGGTGCGAGTGGCGCTGTCGCCAGCAGCAGGTGCAAAAGGGGGCTGCTGGCCCCGATCGCCCCTCAAGAACAGGGGCAGGTGGAATAGCCCTGAGGGGCGATCGGGGCCAGCAGCCACCACTCGCACCCACTGACGGTGCTGGGCGATCGGGGCCGGGCACCGGCAGCAGGTGCGAGCAGGGCCAGCGCCAGCAGCAGGTGCAAATGCTGGGCCGGAGCAAAGAATTTTCAGTAACCACCAGAAGCTCTCCCCAGTGACAGTGACTGGCGACCCGCCTTGGTCTGGCACTCCCACTCACCTGCTCCACCATCCGTACGTGCCCCCTGGTGGTCAGCGCACGTCATGGCAACCAGTTATTCAATTGTTTGTTTATTCAGCTGTTCAGTCTATTTGCATATTAGGGTTTTATATATATAGATGGGTACAAAGTGTCAGCTTTACAAGATGGAAAGAGTTCTGGAGACGGATGGTGATGACAGTGAATGTACTTAACGTCACTGAACTGTACACTTAAAAACGATTAACACAGTAACTGTGTATTTTACAATTAAATTTTTTAAAGCATCACATTTAAATAAATAAGTACTTCTGATAGCATAGCTAACTGGAAATCTAAAGTCACCAGTAAAGGAAATAAAGTGCTTTTCAGAGATGGAAACATCAGATTTACTGAGAAAAAGTTACAGTAACCCCATAATGAATCAAGTTTTACTACATTACCACAGCATGACCAAGAGCTAAGCATTTTACTTGTACAGGATCTAGCTGGACAGAATATATTGGTGCTCTTTTAAGAACTCACAAGGCTAGAAAAAGTAGTGTTAAACCTTAAGTGTAGTGTTTTGATGCTTGGTTTGGTTTTAGGCACTGGCAATAGAGCTGTGGTTGAGCAAGTTATATATTGAACAACAAGAAAAACAAGGCCCCAAAATATGTTCAGTTATTTGTTAATTGTATATAGTTATTTCTAACTTCCTTAGAAGATAACACTAACTCTTGATTTTAGAGGCAGGGTGTAGCATAACCTTGCTGCACTCTCAGGTTATAAAGAGCACAGCAAGGTAATACTAGGATATTGATGAGGATACTAACATTAAAAACACATGCACAAGAAAGGAGGACAAAATTATCATAGATAACAAAAACAAAAGAGGTCATCCTTTTCCTCATAAATCATGTATGTATTTAGGCCCAATACTACGATCACTAAGTGTTAAAATACTACAACAAAATATTTTAGGAAAGTTGTTAGGTGCTACATAACCAATCACTAAATTTACTTATCAAAAATGTATCTTAAGTAAAATTATTCTTGATTATATGATATGAATATATTCATATATTCAATGAATACATTTTTCTTAGCAGAATTTTAAGGATTGTCCAACTTGTCAAAAGCTTTTCAGACAGATGATAAATATTATCTTAAAATTAGAAATAGCATTTGCAAAGATACAGAGCTATAAAGCAGTGTACTAGTTCCAAGGACTGCAAATAGTTTAATATCACAGAGTGGAAGATGCATAAGGAGAAAAATCTGAAAAGACTGATAAGGGCCAGATGATGGAAGGTCTAATATATTTTATTCTACAATCAATAAGTTACTAAAAGCGTTTAAAGGAAGTGCTTTCTTAACCTATATTTCCTTCTCAGAGAACAGTCCCTATCACTAGCTCACAGGAGAGTCCTTGCAGCCATATTAGCACATATTGGTATGGAGAACTCTATTCCTTCATTGTCATAGTTGACTAGATAAGGGGTACATGTTCTGTGTGGTATCAGATTTTCTCATTCAATCTATATATATAAAAGCCTACGTGACCGACCGACCAGATGATCGAATGACCCATTGCTATGACACGCACTGACCACTAGGGGGCAACGCAGGAGCTGTCCCCTGGTGGCCAATGTGCTCCCACAGCAGGCGTGCCACTGAGCTGACTGATGGGTGCCAAACGCAGGACTCACGGCTGGCAAGTGCTTTTGCGGCAGTGCAAGCCTCTCCTGATCGGGACTGACTGGGCGCGAGCCCACAGCAGGCGCAGCAGGGCAAGGATGAGCAAGAGAGGCAGGTGGGAGCGGCAAGCAGGAGCTGCAGGGCAGCGTTGCACTGCCGGTTTTGGCCCAATCCCCACAGGCCACACTGAGGGACCCCACCAGTGCACAAATCCGTGCACCGGGCCTCTAGTAATTTATAATTGTGGCACTGAACAAGTGAATCAGTTAGCTCTGGGCATTGGACTTGTAAATTAATGTAATTCAGAAATTAAGAGTGCCACTTGGGGATGACATAAAAGGAGAATCAATATACAGAGGAATATAAAGAAGTATACATACTTAAAGAATAAGAGATTTGAGAACATGTAGCCCTACAGAGAAAGAAAGCCTCTACTTTCCTACTTAGTCCTCATGGGACCTGACTATATGCCCTACTCTTGATTAAGTGAAATGTCCCTGTAGCTTTCCAATAAACCCAATTGTTGTTTAAGCTAATTTAATTGGATTTATATTCCCTGCAACCCTGAGATAAAACAAGGTGATTAATTCTGGTGGTTAATCTGAAGAATTAGAGAAAAATAGGCTAAAAGGGTAGAACTTGTAAATTAAAAAAAGAATTATCAAAAGAAAGCAACAGCAGCAAATAAAGACAGATATGATGAATGAAAAGGACCCAATATTGTGCAGAGTTCATGAAGCTCAATTAAAACAAGAGACTTTCAGTAACCTGAGACAATATAAATTACCTCCAAGGATTAGAATGAGCAAGAGGTCAATGGTGCTTTTAAGAATAATTTCAACAGAATAATGGGACAGAAGTCATATTTGAGTAAGTTAAGAAATAAACGATAGAAATTAAATTCAAATAAGAAATTCTTTAAAGGAGTGTGATGATTAAAAGAAGTCTGAGGGGATAACAGTATTAAAGAAAAAACATAATTAGAAAAAGAGAGAGATGTGAACTTATCTCTAGGCAGAGTTAAGGGAGAATGAAAACCCCATCCGGTCCAGGAGAGTATAGCCTTAGCAAAGTCAAACAACTTTTCCTTAAACTTGGATTTAAAAAAAAAAAAAAAAAAGATGTTAAAATGCCAAGAATAAAGAGAATTAATAAAAGAATTAATAAAATAAAGAGAAGAAAAGTTGAGGAAAATCTCAATGAATCCCAAGTGTCATTCAGTAGAGGCAGTGAGTAGGTGAGTGATTTGCTGAAAACTAAGGAGGAATTGGTTGGATGACCTGAGAAAATATAAAAGGTTTGAACCACAACTGGGAAATGTGAGGGGATTTAACAAGAGGTTAAGTCAAAGATCTTACTAACCCAAGGTTTCAGGGGATGCAACAAAAAAATAGAAGAAACACAAACTGGTACTCTAAGAAAAAAATGAGCTACTAATGATTTATGTAAAAACTAGAGGATCAGTGCACAACATTCGTGCACTAGGGGTAGGGGGGTCCCTCAGCCCGGTCTGTGCCCTCTTGCGGTCCGGTACCCCTCACTCCTTACTGCCCACCTGCAGCAGAGGCAGGAGAGGCTCCCGCCACCACTGCTGCGCTCGCCAGCTGTGAGACGGGCTTCTGGCTGAGCAGCACGGCACCTGTGGGAGCACACTAACCACCAAGGGGCAGCTCCTGCATTGAGTGTCTGCCCCTGGTGATCAGTGAATATCATAGTGACTGGTCATTCCACCATTCGGTTGATTTGCATATTAGGGTTTTTTTATACAGAATTACTTCAGATATAACTTATTATATAACCTAATATGATGTAATCTTAATTTCTAACTTATAAAAATTAAGTAAGGCTATTCAGAAATATTTCTTTCCTTAAAAAGTGAAGTGTTTTATCTTAAATTTACATTGTAAGATATACACTGAGTGGCCAGATTATTATGACCACCTGACGTTTGTAGGAAAATTAGCTATAATTTCGCACTGAAATTCTAGAGGGCCAGACCATTTAAATTGGGAAGCAGGTTGTTTACCACGACAATAGAAGTGATTTTTTCCTGAAGATATGGGTAAACAACGCGATTTAACAGCCTTTGAACATGGGAGATATATATATATATATATATATATATATATATATATATATATATATGGTATATTTCAAAATAATACTTTAAAAATTATAAAATAACTCAGACCTTTATTTTACTCCATATTAAAAAATCAACTTCAAATGTATTGACTCATATTTAAAAACAAAAAACAAAAAAACAACACTTCAAAACTCTTAGTAGAAAATTTGGTGACTATTCCACAGTAAGGAACAATTTCTTAAACAGCATATACAATAAAAGAAAAGATTAACAAATCTGACTAAAATTTTTTTAAAAAATTTTTTCATCTAGACAGCACAGCAATGACAAAAACTCCATTTAGGATTCCAGGTTTGTCAATATCAGTAAATTTGGCAAGAGAATAATAATTTCTGGATTATAACCAATATTAAATCTGACCAACTCCAGCACTTTATTGACAAGCTTTGCACATATCAGAATAACCAATTCACATATAATTCTATACTTGGAATTGAATACCCTTCAAATAAAAGAATAAAATATTAAAATAAAAAGTATTTTTCGAGGAGGAACCAAGACAGCAGCATAGATAAACACAGGAAATTGCTGCCTCCCACAACAAATGCAAAAATACAACTAAAAGACAAAACGGACATCATCCAGAACCACAGGAAGGCTGGCTGAGTGAAAATTCTACAACTAGAAGGAAAGACAAAAGCACACTGAGACTCAGAGGCGCTGCGGAGGTGGAGTGCAGAGGTACAGAGGCACACAAGGCAAGGGCTGGCGACTGAGGACGCGGCTGTCTTTTTTAATAGGGAGGGAGCCACAAGCCCCCGACTGCTCTGAACTCCAGTTCCGGGAAGTCTCTGGGGACTCATACGAAGAGAGACTGGACTGTCTGGCAGTGGGAAGAACTCGGAACTCGACGGCAGCTTTCCCTCAGAGGTGCTGGCAGCAATTACCGGGACACTGAGATGCGGGGCCCCTTAGGGCAGGGCTGAGGATCAGCCATAGCTGCTTGCTCCGCCTTGTTGATCCCCTGAGTCCCCGCCCCACCCAAGCTGCGGCAGAGGCTTTTGCATATGAATGCCCTGGCCCTTTGCAATCTGAAAATTACCTAACAAACTGCAGCTGGGCCAGACAGACCCAGCACTTCCAAGAGAAGGCCCAAGGCCCCACAGCAGCTTGCATTGCTTCACAGCTGGGCCTCATCTGGGCACCTCCAAACCCCAAACAAGGAAGGGGAATCTTCAGATCTCTTCCTAGCTCCTGCTGGGTAGCCTCAGGGAGGGGCTAAATTAGCACCTCCTTAGATCCAAGAGCCAGTGTACCCAGTGGTCAGAGTGGGACCATCCAGATTACAACTCCTCAGATCCATAAGGGACACACTCAGGGGGCAGACTCAGTGAGCACCAAAGCCCCACTGAAGCAAGTCTTGCCCCAGAAGGGTGTCTCCAGCACAGAAGTTCTCCCACTGTAGACACAGCTGATTCTCACAGCCAATTGGCCTGGAGGTCAATTCCTCTCAGTGATACCTACAACAATCAAGGCTTAACTACAACAAGACTGTGCAAAAAGCTCACAAAGGGGTGCACCAAGAGTGTCCACCTCAGGTAATTGAGGAGACTGAGCCACTGGGCCCTATAAGACACCTAGCACACAAAGCCACTATACCAACACAGGGAAGCATAAAAAATGCGGAGACAAAGAAACAGGACACAAATGACAGAAATGGAGGAAAGTAAACTACTGGATATAGAGTTCAAAACCACACTTTTAAGGTTTTTCAAGAATTTTCTAGAAACCACTGATAAATGTAGTGAGACCCTCAAGAAATCTAGTGAGACCCTCGAGGTTATGACAAAGGACCAACTAGAAATTAAGCATACACTGACTGAAATAAAGGATATTATGCAGAGTTCCAATAGCAGACTAGAGGATCGCAAGAATCAAGTCAAAGATTTGAAATACGAAGAAGCAAAAAACACCCAACTGGAAAAGCAAAATGAAAAAAGAATCCAAAAATACGAAGATAGTGTAAGGAGCCTCTGGGACAGCTTCAAGCGCACCAACATCCGAATTATAGGGGTGCCAGAAGAAGAGAGAGAGCAAGATATTGAAAACCTATTTCAAGAAATAATGACAGAAAACTTCCCCTACCTGGTGAAAGAAATAGACTTACAAGTCCAAGAAGCGCAGAGAACCCCAAACAAAAGGAATCCAAAGAGGACCACACCAAGACACATCATAATTAAAATGCCAAGAGCAAAAGACAAACAGAAAATCTTAAAAGCAGCAAGAAAAAGACAGTCAGTTACCTACAAGGGAGTACCCATACGACTGTCAGCTGATTTCTCAACAGAAACTTTGCAGGCCAGAAGGGAGTGGCAAGAAATAGTCAAAGTGATGAATGCCAAGAACCTACAACCAAGATTACTTTATCCAGCAAAGCTATCATTCAGAATTGAAGGTCAGATAAAGAGCTTCACAGATAAGGAAAAGCTAAAGGAGTTCATCACCACCAAACCAGTATTATATGAAATGCTGAAAGGTATCCTTTAAGAAGAGGAAGAAGGAGAAAAAGGTAAAGATACAAATTATGAACAACAAATACACATCTATCAACAAGTGAATCTAAAAATCAAGTGAATAAATAATCTGATGAATAGAATAAACTGGTGATTATAATAGAATCAGGGGCATAGAAAGGGAGTGGACTGACTATTCTTGGGGGGGAAAGGGGTGTGGGAGATGCGGGAAGAGACTGGACAAAAATCGTGCACCTATGGATGAGGACAGTGGGGGGGGGGGCGAGGGCAGAGGGTGGGGGGGGAACCTGGTGGAGGGGAGCTATGGGGGGAAAAAGAGGAACAACTGTAATAATCTGAACAATAAAGATTTAATTAAAATTTAAAAAAAGGAGGAAAAAAAGTATTTTTCATGGAAGAGATATGAAAAAGGAAAAATGAGGAGTTGAACTATTTACACATAGAATTTTAACCATTTTTTTTTTGCTTCTAAATTCACTCTTTGAGTTAATTAACATTGAGTGTCTAGTATGTGTTAAGTGATGCAATATTTTATACAACTTTCTATGGTTGTTCATTTGGATAACTGAATCTGCAGATCATAAACTCAGTAACTTTACCCTTTCTATACCAAATCTAGAATAGAGTTAAGTGCAGGCTTGCTGACCACAATCATGTAAATGATTCTGAGTATTTGCCATAAAGGTAAAACATTTAAAACTGTCCCTCCCACCTGACTGACATGGCTCAGTGGTTGAGCTTCAACCTCTGAACCAGAAGGTCACAGTTCGATTCCTGGTCAGGGTACATGCCCTGGTTGTGGGCTTGATCCTCAGTGTGGGGCATACAGGAGGCAGCCCAATCAACAATTCTCTCTCATCGCTGATGTTTCTATCTCTTTCTCCTTCTCCCTTCCTCTCTGAAATCAATTTTTTTTTAAAAAGAAAAACGTAGTAAGTAAAACTGCCCCTCCCAAAAACTCCCTAAAAAAAGTGAAAAGTCAAGTTACAAACTGAGAAAAGACAGTCACAATATAAACAAAGGTTAACATGACTATAAAAAACTCTTATAAATCAATGAGAAAAACAGAAATATCAGCAAGAGACATGAATAGGAATTTAACTGAAAAAAGGTCAGTAAACATAAAAAGAAATGTTCTACATCAGTGATAAGGAAAATGCAAATCTAGACCACAATGATAGAGCATATTACTCTTTTGATTTGTAAAAATTAAGACATAGTATCAAAAGTCGAAGAGGATTGGATAAGGATCTTTTTTATCTCATATACTGCTGATCTATATAATAAAAGTCTAAGCAACCGTTATGGCAGAACAACCAGAACAACCCGTCGCTATGATGCGCACTGACCACCAGGGGCAGACGCTCAATGCAGGAGCTGCCCCCTGGTGGTCAGTGCGCTCCCACAGGGGGAGTGGGCGCTCAGCCAGAAGCTGGGCTCACAGCTGTCGAGCGCAGCAGTGGTGGCGGGAGCCTCTCCTGCCCCCATGGCAGCGCACTAAGGAGCAGCAAGCTGAGCTGTAAGGAGCATGCTGCTAAGGAGCAGCCAGCTGAGCAGTAAGGAGCAAGCAGGCGAGCAGTAAGGAGCAAGGGATCCAGGATTGCAAGAGGGATGTCTGACTGCCGGGGATTGGGCCTAAGCCAGCAGTCGGATATCCCCCGAGGGGTCCTGGACTGAGAGAAGGCGCAGGCCGGGCTGAGGGGAACCCCCCTGCCCAGTGCACGAATTTCGTGCAACGGGGCTCTACTATGAATATAAATGGGCTCAACCACATTGGAAGCTAGACATCATCTCCTAAAGTTGGGCATTCACCTACCCTGTGAGGCAGCAAGACAATGAACATAAAATTTAAGATGATGATTACCTTGGTTGATGAAAGGTTGACAAAAAAAGGAAGATGGAAAGGAGAAGAACCATATGTAGGTTAAGTTCCTAGCTTCTGGGGGGAGATGGGGAATGGCTGTCCATGGGTGCTTAGTATAATGATAGATAATGATTAATCCAATGCAGTGTACCTAAGGTTTAATAAAAGAAAAACATCTAAAAATGTTATGAAATTTGTCCAGTAAAAATTCTGAAACAGGAATAACAAGCACTTCTATAGAGATTTACTAAGCTAGTAACTATAGGGAAGGGAAAACAATACAATTAATGTTTAAAGATATGTTATTCACCACATGTAGTGGGTGGTAAATTTGTCTTCTATATCTAAAATAAATTCCAAATGCTGCTACCATAACAACTTTCCAATAAATTAAGGTCTTTGTAGGCCAGGATGGTAAAGCTTAATCAATTAGAAAAAAGTAATCACTGCCAAGTTTCTAAAATAGATAAATCCCAATAATGGTATATATTATGTAATTCTTGTGTAACAATTTATCTTTATAACACTAATATTTACCTTCCAATCTAAGGTATTCATATCATCAAATACACTCCTCCTAGGCTTTTCTGTTCTTTATTTTTAACAGACAATATTTATGTACATAATGTTAGACAAATTTTTTGTTAGATTGTGAAAAACTGAATGTGACAATAGAGCTAGTTTTAAATAAGGTTTCATTAGGCAAAAATAAGAGAAACTGAGTGTGTCAAAAGAAATACTCTCTTTTCTGCTTTTCTAAGATATTAGAAGTTATTTTTTCATTAGTATGTTTTTCCCATTCAAAATTGTAAGTATCTTTTTAAAGCTTTTAACTAGTTTTTCATTTTCTAACTTTGCTGCCAAGTTTGAACTCTGCTGTATATCAAAAGTTAATATTAAATGTCATATGATTTTTTCATACTCTAATTAGAGTAAAATTGGTTTTTGAAATTGAGTAGACATTTGACAATTGTTCAACACAACATATTTACCTAGGAAATGATGCAGAATTAACTATTCTATTCAAATATCATTTATGCTTCTGGAAGCAACATTATTTTCACCTCTATAAACTATTACTCCACTCTTCCCATTTGTTTGAAAGTATAACACATAAGAATAAACTGATAAAAGGCATGAAAATTAACTGTTGCCAAATTTGAAAAGCAGAAAAGGAGAACTCAAGGAATCAGATGCAAAGCCCTGGAATAAACAGAGAATGCCTACAAGGTGCCCCTACCTATCTTTATTTAAACATTGATCAAATAGGAATAGTAGGAGTTGTAGGAGACTAGAACTAATATCTATTATACTAATTAGAAATGACAGAAAAACATGATCCATTTTAGTCATCACTTTATAACACGTTTCAGCAGAGATGTTTACCTGGGTAGTCAATAAAAAATTGAGAATTTATTTAAAGATATGCCATAAAGATAAAAAAAATATGCAGATTTATTTAAGAGCAGCAAGAATCAAATCTAAGCTGAAAACCATATCATACTAATTTATTATTCAGAGTCTATGCTATGTATCATTGTCTATTACTAAGTCCATACTGCACTCACCACTTGTTTTTCTTCTTAACTGTATCTCAAAGTACTGACTCACAATCGAAACATTTTGAGATTAAAAAAAGTCAAAGCTACTTAAATCTGCTTATCTATAAAAAGTGGCAAAAATTTTTTCAACCTATAGCTATTCATATCTTAAAACTCTGTGAACCTCATTTCTCTTCAAAAATTCTAGTAAGTAAAATGAGATAAAGGGAGGAAAATCTCAAATCAGTATGTTGAACATTTTAAAATTACACAATTTAGTATATTAAATATATCTCAATAAAAAAGGAAGGAAAGGGAAACAGACTCAATTCTGGGGCTTATAGGTTGGAAAAGTTTGTCAGTTATCTCTGAGTGAGAACTATGAGCAAATTTTCTTTTTTTGTGTGTGTGCTTCCTACATTTTCCAAATTTTCTACAGTGAACATGTATCACTTTTATAACTTGAAAAAATTGTAAAATCTATCTTACCCATCCTGCCTACTTTCTCATACTACATTCCCCCAACACACCTGGAAATTTTAATCCTCCCAACACAGAGTCCTTTCTAGCATCACTGCAAAATTATATGCCACCTCCCAATTTCCCATCAAACGATAAAATAGCAATGTGCTGTATGTAGATGTAATATAACTAGTGCAGAAATCCCTTTTGAACTTGTCAAGGGAGTATTTTTGAGACAAAAGATTAGAAATGTAAATTAAAGAAAACAAAGTAATTTCTTATGTCAATGATTATAATCAAGTTCTCTTAGAACAGTCAAGGCATTTCTCATCCTAGGTGAAAACTGGTGCCTTCTCATCAATGTACTGAGTATCTACTAAGTGCCAAACATAGCTTGGCTATACATGAGCTTAATTTTTTAAAGCTAAGTTTATCTTATGGATAATCTACAGAGAAATGTAAAATCTTTAGGAAGTTTTGGGCAAACATTTAACAACTTTCATCAGAATCAATAATTTTTAAATGAAAAAAACCTGCAAAAACTTAGTGGTACTGTTATTCCTTGTAGAACATCACACCTATTCACCATAATAAAGCACTGCCAAATTACAGACTACCAAATAGAATGTGAAAATCATTTTTCCTTGTTATAGAGGTGCCTAACAAGTAGTCTGAAGTTTGTATTAAAGCTAACTCTGGTTAATTACGTTTGGCCAATTTTTAGAAAGTTTACACATCTACCACATTGGAATGTAAAACATTTATGGACCCACAGAACTGTGGCACAGCTTAAAGAATAGTGTAGTGGGCAAACATATAGATCTGAATTCAAACTCAAAGTTACAATGCGACTGTGGAGCATCCCTGAACTTAATTTCTTGATCCGTAAAATGGAAATAATACCCACCCACCTTACTGGACTGTTGTAAAGAATAAGGTGTACTGGTATATAAGGGTACCAAGTGCAATGTCTGACATACAGCAATTAATCAATAAATGTTATTGTTTTACTCTCTGCTAGAAAGTAAAAACCATATCTTGTCATTTTTATATCCTTCAATATAGCTTTAGTAGGTACTCACTAAATGTTTCTTTAAATGAATCTCTATAAATTTAAGGCTAACTACTTCAACATCCACTTGAGCAAGTCACCTCTACTAAATAAATTCTGCTGAGAACGGAACTTCAGATTCCCAGCACTTTATCAGGCATTTTGATGGAGATGAATCCCCATTAATTGTCTGAATTCTATAAAATTTGCCAACATTTTCATTTTGAGATTCTTCATATAGTTTTAATTAATCCAGTTTCCTTGAAAATAAACTTTAACTTCTTTGGCCTCACAAAACTAGCTCATTAAGTTTCCTACTACATTTCAAATTTAAAAAAGAAAAGAAATTGTCAATTAATTTTATATTTCTAAATAGCCTATTTTAATTTTTACTACAGTAAATAAATGTTCTTCCTTACACTTTGAAGTCTCTAGCCATCAAAGTTCGTGTGTAAACGTTACTACATAGAAATATTATAGTAATTAACAAGACAAAGTACTGTGGTTTTAGATTTTCTTTGTTTTGTCTTCCTATAACCAAAGGTTATCAATAATCCAACTCCAGTTCAAGTACTAAAGTACTGCAAATTCTGCAATATAATTTGAAAAATAATTTGAAAATGTTAAATATATAATGTTTCAAAATAAACATCAATTTCATTAAAAATAGGTAACATGTAACTTTCAGAGTGAAACAAGTATTCCTGAGACAAGATATGGCAAAGTAGCAGTTATTAACTACTAAACATAAATCTTCAAACTTGGGACATAAATTACAATTTAAATACTTAAAATAGCTTGGCAGAGAAGCATTAAGATCTACATACTAAAAGACCTTTTAATTTAAATAAATTCAAACTTAGAAGCTTTTAAAAAAATTGGTTCTACCAGCAAGTTTGATAAATATTTAGTTACTATAGACTAGTTTCTTGACCCAATGAAATAATAAAATGTTTGAATAGATGGAAGTGCCTGGTGAGGCAAATTTTATCACCATTTATCTTAAGTGCTGATATAATTAATCTCAATTATTTTAATAAACATTATACAGTTCAAATGCATTAGAAATGGGAGTCAAATACACTAATAAAAATGCCTTGGGTATATATGACAACCTATAAGGTAACACTTAATAAAAACTATTCTTTTTCTGGGTTACATTTTAGTTTATTTAAACTAAAGACTTTAGATATTTCCTTACTTTGGTCCCATTTTTAAAACAGTCATATTTAAAATTTCTTATTTCTCTAACTTGCTTCCTTGTTATTGTCAAAACTGATTATTACTAAAAGTTCCCAAACGTTATATTTTAATTCACATAAAAATGTTTTCAGGCCCAGTGTCTTTCATGCCTACTGTCTATAAAATACAAATTAGGATGCCAAATATTATATAATTCTGAAGCCACTCCAAAGCTCCTGTCATTTTCGTGTATGTGTGTGTGTGTGTGTGTGTTTTCTGAATAGGAACCTATTCATATTTTAAGATTAGGCAATGGAATGCATTTCCGATTGTGCCTCAAACAAACTTCATTTTAAAAGCTTATGTAAATTAATAAAACAATAAATTTCATTCATTTCGCAAATGTGGTATGCTGTAAGACCTCCTTATAAAAAGCTAGGAATTTAAAAACTATATAGCAACATATTCAATTATACGAAATTCAGCTTTGCATTTCCAGAGGATTCCAAGTTTGCAACAGTTCATTTGTATATCTTGCTGAAATCTCTATTTTTGTGGAGGAAATATCAAGTATTATAATAATACTTTCAAACCTACATCTTGCACTTACACCTTGCGTATGCAGAGATCTATTGAAAAATACATTTGAAAGGCAAAAAAAAAAATTAACAGTTGCAATAATTTTGACATCAAGAATCAATCCTTCAGTGTCTAAACTCAGTCTTTAAAAAAAAAAGTAACTGTCCAACGCACTAAAGA
>NW_005871174.1:980858-992931 GCF_000147115.1 Myotis lucifugus
GTAAGCTCCTCCTGTCGCACAATTTAGCTGTCACGCGTCGCAAAAAGCGGCCTCACTTGGCGGCTGCCGGGACACGTGACGGCCGGGGTCGCCGCGCGCGCGGGCGGGAAAGGTGGGGCGAGCGGCTCCGACCCGAGTGGGGGCTGCCTGTGGACGCGGACGGGGTGAGGACGGGAGGAGAGCGCCGGGCTCGCCCTGGGGCGGCGGGAGGAGGAGGAAGACAGCGCGCCCGGGCTCCTGCTCCGTTCAGCGGCCCCCGCGGGCACCGCCGGAGCGCGGAGCCTGCTCGCTCTGTTTTGTTCGCTGCCTCCCCAGCCCGCTGTCTCGTTTCTTGCTGAAGGTTAGGCCTAACGTAGACGGTCCCCTTCCTCACTCCCACAATCCGAGGAGTTTCGGAACTCAAACCGCATAGGTTATTCCCCCGCCCCCCATCCCTCTCCCCTCCCCCCACTCCTCTCCCCTCCCCCCATCCCTTTCCCCTCCCCCTCCCCCTCCCCCGCGCGCCTTTGGACCCGTAAGGTGCACCGGGCTCCACTGGGGTGTGGTCTGCACTTTTGAAGAAACAGCCGCTCGCGATATCTGGCAACTTTTAACGCACAGTCTTTTTTGAGAACGAGCTTTTCCCAAGCGCTGAACTATGTTTTTTGTCGGTGGAACAGCACAGAATTTAGGATTTAATTAGCTGGCTTCTTGAAGTGTTTGAACTGAATTTAAACTGAAGGAGGGCGGGGCAGGATAAAAGCCAGGAAAGGGAAAAAAGCCAACTCTCCTTGGTGTAGTAAACATCCAAGCTAGCCTGTTAGTGACATATAGCTAAATAGTGTAAATTTAGGGTTGTTGTTTTTCTTTAAATGACTGTATAGTATCCAGGAATGCCAATAAAGTTTCCAACAGGTAGCTTTTGTTTTGTCTGAGCACTGAATAGATATTATTCTAGGCAATTGCCTACCTTTAGATGATCGGAGGCTGAAATACAATGGCTTTGTTAAAAGCTGCTTGGGAGAAAGTGATAGGGATTCGTTAGATAGCTACTTCAATAATGGCTTAGTTGGCATGCTTCTTAAGAAGTATGTATACCATTATGTTCTTGTCTTACACTCTGTGTAAGATCTGTTGGACTTATGCTGGGATTTAATGTTTATCTTTTTGTCTTCTCAAGTCTCATGCATTAATTTGACAAACATTTGTTGAAGGTCTGGAGTTCTGTGACCAGATTTTCTGAACTCCAACTCATGACATGTGAAAAAGAATTTTTCTGGTGTGTATTTCAAAAGTTTTTACAGCTATTTATATGTTTGATGCATTGCCTTGGTTGAAAATAATAATTAAAATATATGAAATAACAACTCTTGGAAAAAGCCAGATTATAAATGTCCTCCCTGGTAACTAAGAGCCAGACAGAGAGTGTTCTAAGGCCCTGGAGTTAACAGCTAGGATTACAAAAGAGTTCTTGTCCCTGGAGTGATTGAGTCCTTTAGAGAAACAGACTGAGGTCCAAACCAATCTGTTTCGATAATGCAATTTTAAATGGTAGGAATGAAATGTTAGGGGAGCACTGCATGTGATAAAATATACATAACAAAACTTACCATGTTAACAATTACAAGTGTACAATTCAGTGCATTAAATGCATGCAAATGTATTTGGCTTATTTTTGCCTTCCCTTATTCCAGAATGGATTTAATATTGCTGGCATGCACATAGTAGCTGCTTAGCAATGATGGAATTTAAAATGACCTATGTAAGGACTGAGAAATATAGTCAATGGGTATTCTTTTTAAAAATAAATTTAGATATAATACAGAAAACATTCACATTTTTAGCACCATGGAGTTTTAGCCTAATTCTTATTATAAGCAGGAAAAAAAGAAAAGCCATAATTTACTTAGTTAATTAGGAGCACGGCAATTTAGTGGCAGAAATGGAGCCTAGAACCTAAATCTCCTAATTGCCAGTCCTATTTCTTTTAACCTAGTCCTAGACCAGGGGTGGGCAACCTTTTTGTGAGTGTGTGCCAAAACCAGCAGAATCTCTGACTCAAAATTCTTCTGTGTGCCAACCCTAATTTTTTGAGAACATGTTACACCTACTTGATATCTCTTAAGGTGTACGTATGTGAAGAACCTTGAAGAAATAATAAAATTCATTCGAGCGACAAAAACACAGTATATGATGATGAAAAATACATTTATTTTTTAATGTACACTGATAGTCCAACAGAAAACTTTATGACTCCGTTTGATATTATCAGTAGGACTTGTGCTGCAGCATCACTAATGACAGAAATTTTACATCAGGTTTATATTTCGTGACCTTCAGAGATATGCACGAGCTACTACTTTCATCCGTCAGGCTACTCCTATTACGAGACTTAACAAAATTCATCACTGAGAAAGATTCACAAGCGTATGTGGATGAAACCAAAACACTGGTAGGATCTAGGAAGGCAGGGAGAGTTAAGGCAGAGGCATAGAAATTGCTCTTCCCCCTCTCGTCAATCCATGTCTATGGTCTTTAATATCTTAATTATCTTTAATATCTTGTTATGTAAAATTATTTATCTAAGATGCACCTACACTGAATTTATCTGGAAAAAAAAGTCGATATTAAGAAAAAAATTGTAAATGAAAGATTATAAGAGAGGGTTTCGCATGCCAGCAAAAGTTACTAGCGTGCCATGTTTGGCACGCGTGCCAGGGGTTGCCCACACCTGTCCTAGACCATGCCACTATAAGTACTTTAAAATAGAATCCTCATTTAAACAGAACTCAAAGCATTATATGCCCTTCAAAATTTTTACCATAGAAAAACACTTAAAATTTTACATATTTCTAGTGCTAAAACAAGTATTGATAATAATTTTAATTGTATATATCAAATGTAAACAACAAAAATAAAAATTTTTAAAGTTATAGGAATTATTTCTGAGATCAGTTATGCTGGGAAAAGTAGTATAATACAAAAAGGAGATCAAGACAAAATGAAAACTGCTTGATAATCTGGAAAATGTAATGGTTTAAACAGTAATTAGTTTAATTTAAGCTAAAAACTGCTACCCATCTCATAGTCTCTGTTCAGGGCCAAGGTAAGGGGAAGTAATAGTACATGGAACACACTTATCAGAATGAAGCACACTTGAAAAAGTTTTCATGGAAACTCATATCGTGTTGATTCAGATGAGTTGTATTCAGTCCCTATTTGCAAGTGTTTTTAGGGAATCCTAAGTGTAGTTCATCTGAAGTTATGTTCTAATTTATATTACCAATAAAACAAATGAAAGGGTTTTTTTACACATGTCCATATAAGAAGTTAAAGACTTCAAATATATCTGGATTGTATCGCTAGTTATGCAGACACCTTTACATTTTTTTTCATAGCAATTTTAAAGGCCTTTAAAAATTAGAAATTACCAAACATATAGAAATAGTTTCAGTTAACAAAAATTGGATAGAAAGTGTTACCTTGTATTTTTCTTTTTAAAGTGAAAAATCTTACAGGAAAAATCCTAGTAGTGTTGAATTTCATTATTTTTGTTTTGTTTTCTGTGGTATTGGTGAGAAACAGACTTTCAGATATTTAGATGATACAGGGAAAGGGTCAAAAAACTTTACTTTGTGAACCAAACTGTTTTTATTGCCTTGCATTTTTTATTTCCCCTTTTTTTTTCTTAATATTAGTAAAGTGGGTTGGTTTTTTTTCCCCAATTTTAGCTTATCCCAAAAGCATTTTTAGAGAATAGAAGGAAGTTAAATTTTGGTGGTGTTATTTTGATGTTAATGTTAAAAAAAAAAAAAAGAAGAAGAAGAGTAACCCCTTACTCCTAAGGGATAGTAGTGAAGTAGCAGTGGTAATCAAAGTCACAGATTACCAAAGGAGAGGCAGAACTCAGGGAGACAGAATCAGAACGACTTGATCACTCTTTTCTTATTTAAGAAATCCCTTGTAGAGATTGTTCCTTTGTGTGCTGTATGAGGATAATTTTGAGAAGAAGATAGTTAAAAAAAAAAAAGTCAAGAACACAGAAGAGTAAACTAGTTGTAGCGACTGTAGCAGGTATTTTCTGCGATGTCTTCTCAGCCCACATCCCCTTCTCTGAGAATTGCCCCTATTACCAGAGAACAGGTCTCTGTAGCCATGTTGATTCTGATTGACCTAGAAATTTCAGTAACCTTGGGGTGGACTGTGATAGAACATCTCCAAGCCAACAAAATTCTGTTTCCAAGAATCTGGAAACAGAACATTGGAATGTTGATTAACTGGTGGCCCTGCAGTGTGTGGTGCTACGGTTCTAGGGCTAGAATGGCCATTTTCTGCCATATGTACAAAGATGCAGAAAAATATACTCTTTGGAAAAGAAAAAAGTTCTTCCTTCCTGTCACTGAGAATATAGTGCTGATCAAGGCAGACCTGATATCTGTCTTCATGGAATTTTTAGTTTAGCTAAGGAGACATAATGACAGAGAAGGTGAATTCGGGGGGCTTTGAATATAGGTCACGCAATCCTTTCCTGAGTACTTCACAGGTAAGTTGAGGTCTCACTGGGGAGTAAATGTTAATTAGGCAAAAATATGTGTTAAAGACTTTCCAAGGAGACAGAATAACAGATAAATGATCTAAAATGGGAGGGAGAATTGTGTAAGTACTAAAAGGCTAGTGGGGCTATAGCAAAGAGATGGAGCAATAAGCAAGAACTTATAAGCCATGTGTATCAGTTAGGATAGGATAGGTTATGATGAGTAACAAATGATTCCAAAAATCTCGGTGGCCTACAATAAGGTTTGCTTATCTCTTCGTGCAAAATGCTTACGGCTCTGCTCCATGTCTTCTTCACTGTACTTGGGCTAACAGAGCAGTCTCTATCTAGGATATTGCCATTGTCATGGCAGAAGGAAAAGAAAAGATAAAAGGCTCTGCTAATGTGCAAAGAGAAGCAGAGATGAGAGACTATTTCTCCCAGGAAGGTGGAAGAAATGTAGCAGAATTGGTTCTTGATGTTTTAGCATTTGCTTGTTCTAGTCTGTGGGAAGTTCAGCTACTCTATACTGTGTTTCTTCCTAGGTTCTCTGTGTTCCCATAATCTTTCCTTTCGTTGAAGCAAATTTTGTGTGTGTGTGCGTGCGCGCGTGCTTCAGCAAGCAGCTCTAACAAAGCCATTCAACCAAAGTAAGAATCATCAGAGAGTGACACCACAATTCTGGCTTTAGGGTAGAAATAAGTAGGACCAGCAACACAATTTATTTAGTGCTGTCTCCTCTCTCAATGACTCCTTCTCTATCCTGTCTACTTATTATTCCCAAAAGATTCTAACACCAACAAACATACAAATTATAAACAATAAGTATATATTAAACCTGGTATGAACCTTCCCACAGCATTTTGTTGATAAATCTGTTTGGGTACTTACATTTCCTTGTGGTGTCTTGTAACATATCTTGTTCTCCTGCTAGACTTAAAGCCACTAGTGAGGTTACAGGAATCTTATGTGGCCTAGTAGGGTGTGTCTTATGAGTAGATATTGTGTGTGTGTGTGTGTGTGTGGTATTCTATACGTATTACAGAAATATTTTAGGATAATGCTCAGCCAGGGACTCTCTGTCCCTCAGAAAATTAGGTAAGTTTGCCTTGAATGCCCACTTTTTTGGCTCTAAAGTCAAGAGCCTGTTTCCCTAATCCAGTTTTTCTGATTCTCTGATGGGTTGTTTACACATGCTTGCCTCCTTTTCTCTCCCACAAAAACACTTCCCCACTGCCTGTGCCTATATTGATATAGACCTAAAGCTCGACCCATGACCAATTACCCGAATATCAACTCTCCTCAAGAATTTATGAATTCATTAACTTGGTACCAACGATTTAAGAGGGGTCACACTATATAGTATACTAGGGGCCCAGTGCACGAAATTTGTGCACTCAGGGGGTCCCTCAGCCTGGCCTGCACCCTCTCACAGTCCGGGAGCCTTGGGGGATGTCTGACTGATGTCCGTGGGGAGCGGGCCTAAGCTGCCAGTTGGACATCCTTAGAGCTGCTGCTGAGGCGGGAGAGGCTCCCACCACTGCTGTTGCACTCACCAGCCATGAGCCTGGCTTCTGGCTGAGCGGCACTCCCCTGTGGGAACGCACTGATCACCAGGGGCAGCACCTGCATTGAGCATCTGCCCCCTGGTTGTCAGCGCACATCATAGTGACCAGTCGTTCCACCGTTTGGTCAGTTTGCATATTAGCCTTTTACTGTATAGGATGATGCTCTTTATCCTGAATCTGGGACTACCTCTCTTTTTCCACTCTCAGTAGATTAACAAGAAATTCTGTTCCTTTTCTAGGCTGTTACAGTTTAACCAATTAGATTCTTCTGATTCTCAAGTGTTATTCCAAATAAGATTGTTTGGAAATATCTCCTCAAAATATACATGTTCTTCTGAAAGGGATACCAGAAAACACCATTTTCCAAGCTTGGTACATAATCAAATGAATGGTAACATTTTGAATTTTATGTATTTGAAGTAAAGAAAAATAAAGTATGTTTTAACCACTATTGAGAAGTTAAACTTTTTATTCTAACCCTCAGTATCCCTTGATCCTCTTAAAATTATTTAAAACTCCAAAGAGCTTTTGTTTATGTGAGTTATATCTTCTGATGTTTACTATATTAGAAGTTAAAGCTGAGAAATTTTTAAAACACAAGGATATACAAGCTCATTTTATTAGCCAACAGAGTGATGACCTCATCCCGTGTCACACAGCCTCTGAAAAAACTCTATCTTAACACCTGTAGGAGAATAAGAGTGGAAAAGGCAAGCGACATCATAATTTATATTATAAAAACCCAGTGGCCCTAATGCCGTAATGACCAAAGACCAGCGAGGGTGAGCGGAGCCGTGCGATTTCGCATGCTGGGCTTCTAGTATTATTATAAAAATAGGTTTGACCTTGCGGACCAGACCTCCTGGACCGTACTTTGAGAACTGCTGTTCTAACCTATACAACTGCCTCTGGATTAGTACAGTTTCTCTGCTCGTGAATATGGAAATGTGACCTCTTTGTCTCCAGAGTTTAAGATCTATTACATGCCAATATAATTACAAGATGCTGGGCTTTTCTAGTGAAACATCAATGTGGTACATGAAAAATGTTGGCTATCCTTGTCAAAATGAAAAAGGAATAGAGAGATGGAAAGTTTATGTAAAACATGACTATTTTACTACTAGTGCGTCCTCTAGAGCAGTGGTTCTCAACCTTCTGGCCCTTTAAATACAGTTCCTGCCCTAACTGGTTTGGCTCAGTGGATAGAGCGTCAGCCTTCGGACTCAAGGGTCCCAGGTTAAATTCCAGTCAAGGGCATGAACTTTGGTTGCGGGCACATCCCCAATAGGGAGTGGGCAGGAGGCAGCTGATCAATGTTTCTCATCGGTGTTTCTAACTCTATCCCTCTACCTTTCTCTCTGTAAAAAATCAATAAAATGTATTTTAAAAAATAAATAAATACAGTTCCTCATGTTGTGACCCAACCATAAAATTATTTTCGTTGCTACTTCATAACCGTAATGTTGCTACTGTTATGAATCGTAATGTAAATATCTGATAGGCAGGATGGTCTTAGGCAACCCCTGTGAAAGGGTCGTTCGACCGCCAAAGGGGTCGCGACCCACAGGTTGAGAACCCCTGCTCTAGAGGAAAGCTCTTCTGCAACTGTAAAATGGCAGAAAATAAAATCAATAGGTACAAAGAATTAATATTGGTTATACCAAGCATTTTAAAGGGTTTGGGAGGTGAACAACAGGGAGGTGGCTTTCCCTACCATCATTTCTTAAGCTCCCAGCTATTATTCATTAATACATATTTACTATCTGAATTAGGGTAAAGCTAAACTTTTTTAACAGACACCAAACATGGCTTAAAGAACACTGACATTTGTTACTCCCTCTCAAGGATTGCATAAGATTATTAATCCAAGGTTATTAGTCTGGCTCTGCTCCACAATGCCATCTAGGGACCCAAGTGTCTTTTATCTTACTGCTCTACCATCACCATGGTGTTATTCTCAACTACAGGCTTGAAGCTGGGTCAAAGAACTCCATAATCTACTTTGTGGGAAGTAAAAAAGAGCCTGGGGGTTCATAAATCCTATGTGTTAAGGCCCAGGCTCAAAGCTAACATATTTGTGACCCCATTCTATTGTAAGACTATAGTCACCTAACCACACCTAGCTTCAAATGAGGCTAAGAAATGTGCTCTCTGACTAGTCATAAGCCCACCCACAACTGTTTTACCGAACAAGAGGGTCAGGGTGGATTTTGATGGACAATTCACAGTATCCATCACATAGCTTTATAGTCAATGATTTTTGCAATCAGCAAATTGTTCTACTCAGGCTTTAAAATGCAAGCTTTCAATCTGTAACTACCACATTCTCTAAGATGGTGAGTAAATATATTCATTGTGTCAGTTAAAAGACAAATAAAATACTTTGACACTCCTAGCATATGATTGTTCTCTTAGCTTGAGCTTTCTAGAACCCAGCCACTATTCTGTGAGAAGCCAAAGCCTTGTGGAAAGGCTATATGTTGGTGTTCTTGCAACAGTACAGCCCAGCCTTCAGATCATCCCAGCCCAGACACCAGACAGGTGATTGAAGATACCATATATCCTATTACCATACCAAGCTATGGTAATAGATCTTCTAGTCTCAGCTATTCCAGTCCCCATCAATTCAAGTCACCAGATGTTGGAATCCTATTTGAGGCCAGAGACATCATGGAAAGAGACAAACAACCTTACATGTCCTATCCAGATTTCTAAACCATACAATTTATGGGCATACTCTAGTGGTTTGTTTGTTTTAGGGTGGGGAATCAATAGATACTCATGGCAATAGATAACTGAACATACATTCCAAGCTGGATATTTAGATAAGCCCACTTCTCAAATTCATTGATAGAATTCTTCTGTAATAGTTCATTTAAATTCTCTAAACTGATTTATTACAAAGTTTACCTTTTATAATTATTCACTTCTTGAGTGAAAAAAAAACATAGACTTCTGTAATCACAGAATCTAGTATATATGTAAAGCTCATTATGAGTATAAAGTACTTGAGAACTTGTTCGATAATTTTGTTATAATACAAGTATATGTAACCATTTTTCATATTCATACATATAGCTTATTAAGGTATGGCTGAAAAGACATGCAAGTTCTAATTAAAAATAAGTGCTACTTATAAAAACAACTTTAAACTATATCACTTTATAATGAAGGGTTTCCTATTAAAGATACTATTTTGGAAAACTACAGTCATTTGCATATCTATTTTTATATGCTGATAAGTCACATGATCTGTGTATTGCTTTTACAGTTTAACAGTAAGCCTTTCACCAAATGAAATTTTATTTTTAAAGTATCTTATCACTGCACACATACTTACGCAAGCAGTTTGAATGGTGCAAAATGTAAGATCCACATTTCAGTTGCTTTACTGTGTTGCCTATAACAACTAGAGCTTCCTAAAGTTCTCCGTTATTAGAGCAAAATGTGGATGATTCATATACCATGCTTCAGCTGCCTTCATCATTTGAATGAGATAAGCTCTCAGCAAGAAGTATTCAAGAAACTGTGGTTCAAACTGTGTCATCCTGCTATAAAGCAATCTGCTAAACATTTCCGAAGCAATTTAGACAGCTGTGACTTGGTTGCGAACAATGTGGACATTTAATCTATTGACTTGAAATTGGGGCTACAGAGGAGATATTCAAGAGTTTCCTCATGAGTTCATTTGCCACATAGAAAAACACTTCCTATTTTTTATGTGCCAAGAATGGAAACCTGAGAACTATCTATATTAAAGAATAAAAATGACTGACCTTATAAATTGTTTTTTGATTAAAATATGTAGTATTATATATATAATGATATTATACCTCCTACTGTAGATCTAAACATTATTTTAAGGGATTTTACTCAAAAGAAAATGACATGCTTTTAATTTTGTTCCAGGTTATATTTGCCTTACTATAAATTCGTCATAAAATATTGGTAAATGGCTTGCCTATATTATTAACATCCTCTTTTCACTGTTTTCTGTGCTGATAAAATCTGTATTTGGAGTAAATAATTATTCACCTATGAAATGCATTCCTTCCTGACTTGAAACACAATTCAAAAATCTACTAAGACAGTTAATAAAATACTACACTAGTCAACTATACTATAATCTTTATACTGATCAACCATATTAAAATTTGAAATTCACTATAATATATTCATCAGTATGTGAATAAAGACAAAGACATAGAGGTTTATCAAAAAAGAGAATACATGCTCATTTTTTTCCTTTTTTCTGTCAGTTATTTTTATAGGTATCATTTAGGCTGTGACTATAATATGTCAAAATTCACTATGTGGACATTATTCGGGTATAACTGTACAATGTCAAAATAGAGTTATATTTGTTTAACATAACCAGTGGGTGAGTTAGATTTTCTCATTTTCAACTTTTTGGTTTAACATTATATGAGTATGGTTAACAGAATAATGAAGCAAATAATTTCTTAGACCCTGCTGATTATTTAACAGATTTTACATTACCTCAAATTTTCACTTTTGAGTTGTCTTTCTAAAACTATTAACCTTCTAATGCATTTTCCTCCTCCCACTGTTTTGTGATATAGACTAACAATTCTAGTAATAGCTGCTCTGAATGAATCATTTTTTATCAGCACCTATTTTACTTGCCCTAAGTACCAAGTAAAATGATCTCAATTGGGCCTTGCCCTATCACTTGAACACTGAAAGAATTGACATTCCTTAGCTACAATGATACAGTCAACTCATTTATTTTTCTTTGAAAGGAAAATGAAGCCAGAAGCTATAAAGACTTTTATAAAAAACAAAGCTAACTCCAAGTGTTAAATATTTGGTTTGTTATTTGTAGGCAGTTCATACAAGACATCCTTTGCCTAAGGCAGTGTTAATGGATGAAAGATAGGACATTCCTGGGAAAGATTTGAAGTGTGATAGTCAGGATTTTCTGCATATTCATCCACTCTACACTTGGTGTGATATTTATGTGGTATCTGATGGAGAATACCATATAGACAAATGGTAGTTATATCTATAAAGGGCAAAATATGTTTTTCAGTATACCATCATTTTTTCCCTGATATAGGCTCCCTGCCCTTCCTTACCTCCTCCTATACCGCATATAGTTAGAAATTACTTGAAATGGATTGGTAAAGTAAGACATGTAGAATAAGGGTGATATCACACAGCTATCGCATCAATTCATTTTAGGGTTTGAAAAAAAAAATATATATATATATATATGTATATATATACACATATATACATATATATATATATACTTTTTTCCTTTATTTATTGATTGATTTTAGAGAAAAAGAGAAAGGGAGGGAGGGAGAGAGAGAGAGAGAGAGAGAGAGAAACATTGATTTATTGTCCACTTACACATTCATTGGTTGAGTCTTGTATGTGCCCTGACTGGAGCTTGAACCCACAACCTTGGTGTATCAGGACAATGCTCCAACCAACTGAGCTACTTGGCCAGTATATATATGTACATATGTGTGTATGTGTGTGTGTATGTATACATATATATACACTTTTAAAAATTCTGACCCTGGCTGGTTTGGCTCAGAGAGTCAGCCTGAGGACCCAAGGGTTGTGGGTTCTATTCTGGTCAAGGGCATGTACCTTGGTTGCAGGCTCCTCCCCAGCCCTGGCCCTGGTCAGGGCTCATACATGAGGCAGCCAATCGATGTGTTTCTTTCACATTAATGGTTCTCTCTGTCTTTCCTTCTCTCTTCTACTCTCTAAAAATCAATGGAGAAATGTCCTCAGGTGAGAATGAAAAAAAAAAATTCTGTAATTCTAAGGTGAATTGTACTTAATCAATCCCAAGAGAACAATCTTAATTTTAAATTTTTCAAAAGAAAAATCCATATTTTGAAGATTAAAAATGGTGAAAGAGTAGGAGGATGCTGCACGGACATGCTCCCAGGAACAACCTGGAATTACAACTGAAATGCAGAAAGGCTTCCTGAATAATCAATGGAAAACA
>NW_005871174.1:993426-1012374 GCF_000147115.1 Myotis lucifugus
TGGGGGTGCCACTGAGAACTCTGGGATCTAATCCTGAAGCTGGGCTCCCCAGCAGAGAGCACCAAACTGAGGAGGGTACCCACATACATCTAGCTGTGAAAAGCAGTGGGGTGCTGTCTGCCAAGGAGTGGCAGCTGAAAGTTTGGGCACCCTCTTAAAGGGCCAATGCACAAAAATTTCCCTGTGGGGGGAGACAGTCGACACACCCTATTGCAGCGGTTCTCAACCTGTGGGTCGCGACCCCTTTTGGGGTTGAACGACCCTTCACAGGGGTTGCCTAAGGCCATCGGAAAACACATATATAATTACATATTGTTTTTGTGATTAATCACTATGCTTTAATTATGTTCAATTTGTAACAATGAAATTGGGGGTCACCACAACATGAGGAACTGTATTAAAAGGTCACGGCATTAGGAAGGTTGAGAACCACTGCCCTATAGGAAAACACTTTGCCCTGAGGCCATTTAAGAGATTGAAAGTAACAATTAGCCTCCAGGTAGAAGCAACTTACCTACCCAGTTGAAAAAACTCTTGCCACACCTGAGGATGATTGCCTAGGGGCAATTCAAGTCGGAATCCTATTAGTCTGTAGACAGAGGCGGTCTCTGGAGGCTTTGAGTCTTAGCCTAATCCAATTAGTCAGAAACAGCCTTTAACACTCCCCTGCACTAGAGATTAAGAGGTATAGAGGATCTACCTAAAACATAGTCACAAACCCAAACAGACAACCAAAATGAGGAAACAAAGAACCCCCAATGAAAGAACTAGCGAATTCTCCAGAAGAGATAAATAAAGCAGAGATAAGAAATTTATCTGAAACAGAGTTCAGAGTAATGTTGTTAAAAGCTCAACTAGAATATAATAGAAGTAATCCTGTTATTTGCAGATTTTTAATATTTCCTACAACTTTTGTGATATACTATGTTAGTACAGTTTTGGTAATATTATTACACTTAAAATCCTTTTATTCTTGAAATATTAATGTTTATTGCATGCAACATATTTAAGATCGTTTTTCTTGAAATATTAAGGTTTATTGCATGTAACATCATTATATTTAAAATCATTTTTCTTGAAATAAAAAACACAAAAAAAGAATATCAAAGACTTTTTTTAGAATATTCAGTGAGGCTTTGGCACCACATTAATAGGAAAGTCACTTATTACCATTGCTTTAACCTTCTTAAATGAAACCTGAAGATTCAGTATTACAGTAAATAAATTCAAGTGTGGTAGATCACATTATTGTGCAAAAAAAATCCATATTTTCCCCATAAATTACAGTCTTAAAATTCTTCCTTTTCTCAGATCTATACATTTTTCAATCCAATTTTTCAGTTTTCCACCTCAACTTTAAAACTAGAATACCTATCAGTTTTTTACATTTAGAAATTGAAAATAAGAAATATTTTCAGGTAATTGTATACATTAGAATTAGATTAATTGGATAACTTATTCAACTCTCTGTCCAGCAATTGTCAATTTGTTCACATGTAATACAAATTTAATTTTCTTAAATATTAGTGGAGTGTGTTAAGGTCCCATTTACTTCTTAATTTGAATTATCCTATGGATTTGATTAACATGATTAGCCAAAGTACAGAAAAGAAAGTTCTTCATTTCCATTTCAGACGGGCAATATATTTAAGATTTGAGCTCTAGCTCTAGTTCAAATTGCTCCTACAATTTTATTTTTAGTGTTTACCTGTGTTGCACTATTTTGTATTTCTCTGAAAGTATTAGTATCTGTTTAATTGAGCCACAAAGAGTAAAACAGTAAAGAACAAAGAGACGAAGAGGATGAAACAATAGAACTTAGATGTTAAATAAAACACTGGTTCACTTTTATCTTCCTTCAGAGGACCTATGCCAGCTCTACGTTAGCTCCCTGAGACTGGAGTGAAGACTTTCTGCCCATCTGTTTGCCTTGATTAGCATACTTATTGGACCCAACCATCACATACAACAAAACATAACTAATATGTGTTAGGTAAGTGTGTGTTTGCATGGTTCAAAAATACTTTTTATGTCAATACTTTATAATAAACATGTATGCCAAGTACTTGCCTAGATGCTTTATATTTTATTCTCCCAACAATCCTATAAAGTAAGTACTACTAGTTCTTAATTTTATTGATGGGAAAACTGAGGCTCAGAGGGGTTGAGTGACCTGCCCAAAGCTTCAAAGCTTAGGAAGCAGAAGAATCCATATTCAAAGTTGTTTAGTTCCAGAACTTATGCTCTCTTTTATTTTTAGACTTATGATATAATTTATTTTTTAAAATTATTTTTTGATTAAAGTATTACATATGTCTCTCCCCGCCCCCCCCCCCCATTGACTTCTCTCTGGCCACTCCCACCCCCAGCACATGCCCTCACCCCCCCACCCCCCTCAGTGTCTGTGTCCATTGGTAATGTTTATATGCATGCACACAAGTCCTTTGGTTGATCTCCTAACACCATGTCATGTCCCTCCTCTCCCCCCCTCCCCCGCCTTCCCTCTGAAGTTTGGCAGTCAGTTGATGCATCTCTGTCTCTGGATCTATTTTTATCATCAGTTTATGTTGTTCATTATATTCCACAAATGAGTGAGATCATGTGGTATTTATCTTTCTCCTATGCTCTCTCTTTTTTAAAAATAAATTTTATTAATTTCAGAGATGAAGGGAAAGGGAGAGAAACATCAATGATAAGAGAAACATTGAATGGTTGCTTCCTGCACACCCCCTACTGGGGCTCAAGCCCACAACCTGGGCATGTGCCCTTGACCATAATTGAACCTGGGACCCTTCAGTCTGCAGGTCAACACTCTAGCCACTGAGTCAAACCAGCTAGGTCTCTCCTATGCTCTCTTAATGCTAACACTCCCTTATACAACTGAACACCAAAATCCATTCATTAATGGGTTGAGGCAGAACACATGTACAGAAATTAAACAAGTGTGAGGCAATTACTAGAATGATAGGATTTGAGAAACCATTATGTAAATTCCAGGCTTCCTCTGGGAATATATTTTATTTGATCACTAGTCTATACAAAGTTGTATAATAGATAGAATATATTGAAATTACTTAGAGGAATTAGGAGACCATTATAACCCTCTTATCTCTACCTTTTCATTTTAAATAATTTTCATAAACAGGAATACCATATGCATGTTCTACTGGTATGTAGAGGATATAAAGGGCTTATTATCATATCCTCAGTCTACTACTTTTGAAATATACTGTTTTTACTGTGATATTTTCCCTAATCATTCATTTCTAATTATATTCACAAATCATTGTTAATAATGATACCCTACTTCCTTATTCAGTTAAACATTTGCGTAATATTCTTTATACAATTAAACATTAACACAGGTATTTTGGAATACACAGTGTACTCAGGTCTTTAACACTATGTTTGATAAGGCATATTTCATTTGTCTAACTTGAAACTATAAAATTAAGAAAATTAAGAAGTGATCTTGAAATTCTTCTTGGAAAAAGATACTGCAAATGGATTTAAGGAAAAATGTTATGTGAAAACCACCTATTCATTCAGTATTGGCTGGCAATATTTAATGGACCTGATACTAGATTTAGTTTATAACACAAGTTAGGAGCAACTTTCTGGTATTCATCTATTCTTACTCTGTATATTTCAATTTCTCTGTTGAAGTAATACAATTTTGGAATTCAAATATCCCTGGTTCATTGTGTCTCAGACGACAAGCAATAAATAATTGCCAGTTCAAGGCAATAATTGAATATCTCCAGTCTACATATTTAAGATTCATATATAGGAACCAGGAGAAGACATTCTTAGAGGTTAGTCTTTGGGGCACCTCCCTTAGCAATCACATCTACTATTCCAGCTCCTACTTACATCATTGAGATATAACTTCCAATCTAGAATTCTAGCTTTGACCTCTCTCATTAATTCAGCCTCACATCTCCTATTCTCTACTGAGTATTCTGGATATTTCCACTTGGATATTTAACATTCACCTCAAACTCAAATTATTGAGAGCTGAACACATCACCTTTCCCCTTAAAATAGTGTCGCTATCAGGTTTCCTTATTTCTATGAAGAGTTTCTTCATTTTTCTATTTATCCAGGCCAAAATAATTGAATTTTGACCCCTACCTCTCTGCTGCCTCCCACCTCACTCATGGTCAATTGACAAGCCTTATCTGTATATTAATTCATTAGTGTTTCTTACGTCACCTTTTTTCCCCCCTAAGGCCATTTCTCTAGTCTGGGTCCCCAATATATATCATGACCTCATAATATCTCATACTAAGTATTCTCCCAAATCAGTTATACCTACAAAATTGGCTCCACCATTTTCTTCTACTGCCGGGATCTGGTTACTGTTATCAATACTAGCACCAAATTTTCTGGGTTCTCTCAAGCACTTTTTTCTTAGCTGGTTCCCTCCCCCCCCCCACCCCCAATGATTGGAGCTACCAGCTATACCTGCATGCTTAAATTCCTTCTGTTTTTCTATTACAAATCTTGTAGCAGAGCCATGTCTCTGGCAACACCATTTCTGATTTGGAATTCTAACTTAATCTTAGACCCCCTTAACCTAACTTAACCTTGCTCCTTCTGAATTATTAGAAAAGTGAGCCATGGTCTCCTTACCCACAGTCCCCCATCCCCAAAGCTAACTTCAATCTTCTCTTCCTAATCTTAAGGTAGGACTTTCTTTCCCAAGAGACTAGTGACATATATTAAAAAGTTTACACAGAGCCCCAGTTGGCCAACAAACTATGTAATCCCACTTGGCATTTAGCATGACTAGTAAAATCACTTGCATGTTTAGTGATGACCATTGGTCTCTACTCCCTAACCCATTCAGAGCTTTATCATAATGTCTGTCTGCTCTGGAATTATACTTCAACATTCTACTGCTGCAACACATAAAGGATGAATATCATATATGTGACACACCCATGAATATACTTAAATAAGCTTCAAATTATGTGAATTAACCAGTGATTTTGAACTCACCCCTCTTCTATAAAGCATACAAGAATGCAAGAGAAAGAAAATGATGTTATCATAGGAATGACCTTAAATTTCTAAAAAAGAAAGAGCACTGTTGGCAAACTTTAAAAGCACACATATATCTAGTAAGAAATTACTTTGGATATACCTCATATCGAGCACAATAGGTAGAAACACCGTTGTCCCATGACCCTCAAGTTGAGAACATTGCTGTTGGTGGATCTATTTTTTTTTCCAAAAGCTTTACAAGAAAGGAGTTGTTAGACTTCTTGCTTGAGCTCAGTAGGGATGCTCTTTTGATCAGGGACCATACTCTCAGAGCCTACAGGGGCTGTGCAGGTTATGTATATGACTGAAGCAGGCAGAAAGCAAGGAAAACAACACAGTGAGCTCAAGGATATGTTACAACTGGCACAGAGTAGAGTGGGAGATATTAAGGAAGAATTGGGACACCAGAAAATGATAGAGTCTTTTCTCCATTCAAAAAGTGCAGTTGTGCCCTGGCCTGCGTGGTAAGTCCAGTGCACCGAAAGGTTGCTGGTTTCATTCTGGATCAGGGCACATGCCCAGGTTGCAGGCTCAATCCCCGACAGGAGCCGTGCAGGAGGCAGATGATCCACGTTCTGCTCTCACCTTGATATTTCTTCCTCCCTCCCTTTCTCTCTAAAAATCAGTAAAAAAAAAAAAAAAAAAAAGTGCATTTGCATCCCTGGCCTGGTCGCTCAGTTGATTAGAGTGTTGTCCCAATACACCATCGATTTCTGATCAGGACACATACAAGAATCAACCAATGAATGCATAAGTGGAACAACAAATCAATGTTTCTCTCTCTTCCTCTCTCTCTCTCCTTTTCTCTCTAAAAAAATTAATAAAAATATATCACAGATGAGTGGATAAAAGAACTGGTACATTTTCACAGTGGAATACTATGTGGCTGTAAAAAAGAAGGAACTCTTACCTTTTACAATAGCATGGATGGACCTTGGAGAGTATTATGCTTGGTGAAATAAGCCTGCCAGAGAAAGACGAATACCATATGATCTCACTAATATGTGGAATCTAATGAACAAAATAAACTGATGAACGAAATGGAACCAGAAAGCAATGGATGCATTGGAACAAAACTGTTAAGGAGCAGAGGGGAAGTAAGGGTGGGGGGCAACTGGATAAAAGAAGTTGAAGGGAATTAGAATATCCCAGCGACACAGACCATAGTGTGGTGAAGACCAAAAGAGCAGGAGGTGGGGGTAGGTGAAGGTGGGCAAAAGGGGTGGAAAATGGAGGAAGGCTGCAATAATGTCCACATTAAAAATTTTTAATAAAAAAATATAAAAAGTTGCGAGAGTCCACGGCCAGTGTGGCTTTCGCGGGTTCAAAGACTTGAAGGGAGGGCTGACGCGCAAATGATACACACAGGTGGAATATTAATTTTTATAACTACCGGGGGAACCAGAGGACAGCCTAACCATGAAGGTCAAGCTCTCTCCCTTGCTCCATTCCCAGCTGTTTTTATTAGCTAGAATACACAATTGCCTTTAGGAATGCAAACAGACATATCAATGGTAATGTTTAGCAAACAGTAAGATTGTCAGGTCTTGGGGGAGTTTGCTTTAGGCCATTGAGTCAGCAGCAGGTAAGAAAATGTAGATATTCACCCTGTGAATATCAAAAGGAGTCCTGGTCAGCCTTCTGCCAGACTCCTCACATTTATATCAATTACTGTTGATCTTGGTCTGCAGCAAAAAGTTCAGTTGCTACATGAAGATGGAAGTCATATGTTAAGTAAGGATTGCAGAGTAGAATGACAGAAGGAGCGTGGATCCCTGATGATCACGGAAGCCCATCTAGACCCAGGACTGCCTGCCTCTACACGTATCTGGTAAGCTCAGGGAAGTGAAAGGTTCGGGCATACCAGACCCGGGTATCAGCAAGCCTGTCTTCACCTCTCAGGTCTTGCTTTTCTCTGCTTCTCCTGGAATGTTGGCTTTGGTCTCTCCTGGATTGATTCTCTCCACATGGTGGGGAATATGCCACCTGCCGGGGTGTTTCTCAGCATCTAGAAGGTTCAGGAATCTGGAGAAGGGCTGCGAGTAAATTAATAAAGAGACTAGACATGAAATATAAATTTGGAAGGCATTATGGGGAGCCAGAGGAGACCTAGCTTCAGTAACCAAGTTCTCTGAGTCTCTGGACCCCTAGCTTTTTATTAACACAAATTGCCCTAAAGCAAAGCAGATATACATATCAAAAGGAAGGTTTGGTATACAGTAGGCAGTGTCAGGTTGGGGGAAATGCCCTCAGCTGTTTGGCAGCAGACAATAACATGTAGATCTTCAGGTTTGGGGAAATGCTTTCAGCTATTCCAGCAGGCAATAATATGTATCTTGGCCCTGCTGAAGCCTCAAGGTCCACCAACCTTTTGATGAACTTCTTGCATGTATGACCTGCTGGAATTAGCCCCTGGCAGCCAACAGCAGCTTCTCACTTGCACTGAGCATGACCAGTGAAATCACTTGCATGCTTCAGGCTCCACACTTGGAGCTTGTGACCAAAAAGCAACAGAGGGCTCTAGCTGGTTGGGCTCAGTGGATAGAGTGTTGTCCTACTGACTGAAGGGTCCTGGGTTCTATTCCGGCCAAGGGCACATGCCCAGGTTGCAGGCTCCATCCCCAGTATGGGGCGTGCAGGAGGCAGCCAATCAATGATTCTCTCTCATCATTGATGTTTCTATCTCTCTCTCTCACTCTTCCTTCCTCTCTGAAATCAATAAAGAAATATATTTAAAATAATAATAAAAAAGCAACAGAGGGATACTCCTCCCCTTCTAACTCTAGCAGAAAAGTTGTGAGGAGGCCTTTGATTGCTCTGGGACAGTAAGATGCCCATTCCTGAACTAATATGATTGGCCCTTTTGGACCAATGAAATGGGGGAGGAATTGCCAGAGGGAAGCAGACACACACCAGAGTTCCCATAGTCCATTGCATCTCCTGTATGGTAATTGGGTTGTTGTTTTTTAGTTCTATGTCTTCTCTACAGCTTTGTGAGGGCCTTGAGGCAAAGACTATGCCTTATTAATTTTGTACCCACCCAGCCAAGAACGGCACTTGGCATATAGTAGTCCTTCAGTAAATATTTGCTGAAGAAATAAGTGAATAAGCAGATCCAGGCAAATAATTTCAAGAATAGAGGCTTAGGAACCCATGACAAAACTCTGAGCAATATGTATTGAAGTACCAGGAGTAAACAGTAACATTGTGACTACAAAGCCAGCCTTAGGTTTGGAAATTTTATATAGTTCTCATGGAGGCAGGATCTTATTACAATTTGACCAATTCATGCTGAATAAATATGTGATTGGCATATAAACTTCTGTGCATAGCAAGCAAATATTTATTAGCAGGAAGATCCTGAAAAGTCTCTTATAATTTGTTGTTTAATCTTGTTAAAATTTTTATAAAGTCATGTTTCAAAATGTGTTTTAGGATGATGGGAAGGTAAACCACTATAAGAAATCAGTTTGACTGCCACAGATGGTAATGGGCAATTTTAGATTCAGAATGGCTAGAGAACTATAAGATTTTATAGACAACTCTCAGTTTTATCAATCATTTCCCAAAGCATGAGCTTGGTTGGGACAACATAATAAGAGAATTGTGCCAACAATATGAAAATAAAAATTAGTATGCATCAAGTTCAAAATTGTTTACAAAATTGAGAGTTTGTGTAAGTGAGACTATGGGGTTAGAATTGCTGTATTCAGGTCGAAGTGTATGTAGAGATAGAAACATTCAGTAGAGCACCAGCCACAAGACCAGTTTTGAGAAAAGCTGGCTTTGAGACAAACAATGTTGATCTTTAGGAAGAAATCATTTGTTGAAGAGGTGAGCAGAACCAAATATAGTGTTGTGAAAAGAATAGAGGTGAAACAAGTCAAAAGTTTGCTTTGAAAAAGTTTAGTTTACACTCAAATTTTTTTTTATTTATGTACCTCTTTTTTTTTTATTCTTTTTAAAAAAATATTATAAGTATTACAAAGGGTATTACATATGTGTCCTTCCCCCCCCCTCCCCGCCCTTGACAATCCCCTGGCCTCCCCTACCCCCCAGTGTCTTATGTCCATTAGTTATGCTTATATGTATGCATACAAGTCCTTCGGTTGATCTCTTACTCCCCTCCCTTCTGCCCCCCAACCCTCTCTGGTCTTCCCACTGCAGTTTGACAATCAGTTTGAGGCAGCTCTGCCTCTGTATCTATTATTGTTCAAAGGTTTGTAATGGTCTTTATTATCCATGAATGAGTGAGATCATGTGGTATTTTTCCTTCATTGACTGGCTTATTTCACTTAGCATAATGCTCTCCAGTTCCATCCATGCTGTTGCAAATGGTAAGAGTTCCTTCTTTTTTACAGTAGCATAATATTCCATCGTTACACTCAAATTTTGAGTAATATCTCTATTCTAAAATATATAGACTATCCCTGCATTTGTTAAACTACTGTACTCTCTCAGTTGTCAAGTATTAAAAAGTTAAGATGTGCTGAGCTTATTTACATACAGGATGTTATCCTGATCCTGTATGATGTTGCAGAGGGCAAAAATATCATATTTAATTCATCTTTATCTTTGCCTAAACAAACAAAACACAGTAGGCACTCAATAGATGTTTTTTGAATGAAAGAGTCCTTAAGTTCTATAGTGCTTTACAATTTTCTTTTTAAAATTTATCTTTATTGTTAAAAATATTACAGATGTCCTCCTTTTTCCCCCATTAACTCCCTCCCCCCAGGCCTTCACTGCACTATTGTCTGTGTCCATAGGTTATGGATATCCTATATAATAAAAGCCTAATATGCTAAGTGTCTGGTCTTCTGGTTGTCCGGTCATCCATTCAACCAATCAAAGCATAATATGCTAATGATATGCTAAGGCTGCTCAACCGCTCGTTATGATGTGCACTGACCACCAGGGGACAGATGCTCCAACCTGTAGGTTAGCTTGCTACTGGGGTCTGGCCAATCGGGACTGAGCGAGACAGGCTGGACATGCCCTGGAGCCCTCCCGCAGTCCCTCTTCTGCTGGCCAACCTCCCGTGTCCCTCCCCAGCCCCAATCATGCACTGGTGGGGTCCCTCGGCCTGTCCTGTGCCCTCTCACAATCCAGGACCCTTTGGGGGATGTCAGAGAGCCGGTTTCAGCCCAATCCCACAGGCCAGGCCGAGGGACCCCACTGGTGCATGAATTCGTGCACCGAGCCTCTAGTATGCATATAAGTTCTTTGGTTAATCTCTTCCCACTCTCACCCCTCACTGCCCATCTTCCCTCTGAGATTTGTCAGTTTGTTCCATGCTTCTATGTGTGCTTTACAATTTTCAAAGAAATTTCATGCACATGATTTCATATCATTTCATCATAACGCTTCAAGGTCTTTATAATACATTCAGATAAGAAAATAAATTCAGAAGGGGAAAATAATGTCCCAAGCCACAAAAATTTGAATTCAAATCTTCCTTCTGGTGTAGTTGAGTCATAATATGTCCTTTCGATGAATAAAGTATATTTTAAGTCATGTCCCACCCAGAGACATAGAGACAGGTAGAGAATATCTATTTTTTGTCTGTTCACCTCCTTTATGGGACTGAAAGCTGCCATTCACACTATTCCACCCCTCTGGTCACTGGGGTAGGAAAGTAACCTACTTCCAGCCAATACGAATACTCTGACCGCAGCATTTGGCTGAGGAGAGGGTATGATCCAAGCCATGTCAATCTGGGTCCTTCTATAGGATTTTTCAATTTAGAGGTAAAAAACGGTTGTTGCCCTTTGAAATCTCAGAGCCTGCAGGATGTAAAGGTGGGTGTGCTTGGGGCCATCGAGGTATACAGTTGCTGGAGAAAGTGAAACAAGCTGACTGTGAGATGAAGTTGGATAAAGGCTCTGGACTGGTCATGCCTGATGAGTCTGCTCCATCCTCAATATGTTGAACCATATGAAATTTCCATTTTTTGTAGGTAAAATTGTTCAACATCATCATTTTCATTTGGTTCAACCAAATATACTAGTTAAAGGACAACACATCAATCTTATCCAGAACCTTATGAGATTTTTCCAGCCTAACACCTTCATGTGATAAATGGGGAAATGAAGGCCCAGACACTTCAAAGGACTTCCTCAAGGTCAGAACTAATGTCAAATAATGCAGGTTTTTGAATTTCAGTCCAGGACGCTTTCCTTTAAGCATAATGAGGCCACCATTTTCAATTAGTCATTTTCAAATTGGTAAACGAGTTGCTTTTCACTGCTTATTTTGTTGTTAACTTTAGATATTTTTTTTCCTTGTTAAGCATAGGGAAATATACTGTTATGACTCAAAGCAGGCAAATTTATTTGTTACACACTTTTCTAGGAAAAATAATCTCTAGAATTTGACTAAAGCCATGAACTTTAAAACCAAAAGAAATAAAAGGATTTAAGTTAAATACGTAGTAATTTTTAAGGCAAAATTAACATATGCAAAATTCTAACTACATTTTCCTTCTTTTTTAAATTTCTTTTTTCCCCCAAATAAGTCAAACTTTAGTGTATGTACATAAGAAACACCAGGAGTTGCTTTTTAAACATACAGATTCCTGAATCCCACACCACACCACTGAATCAAAGTCTCTGGGTGGTGGGGGAGTGTCTAGCTAGGCCCATTCATTGTAGCAAGCTTATTGGATGGTCTTACATATACTGAGGTTTAAGCAGCAGTGCCTAAAGTTTTGACATTCTCGGGGATTCTGTCACTCAAAGAGGAGAGTGCTGAGAACACATTCCTATGAAATCACTATAAGGCCACAGTTACCAATGGGGCTGTGATTTATTATGCAAGTGTGTTGGGCCAACTCATCAGTGCCCATTAATTAGGCTATTACCTACTGATTTACTAATGTGTATCCTGCTCAAATATTTGACCTAATTCACATAATATTTCTAATGAACAACCAAGTATTCCTACCTCAAACCCCACATATCTTTAACCAAGATCATTTCTATTGGTTTCTCCAAATCTGCTTTTTCTTCTGCATTATCTACTTCAGTTAATGGCACCACAAGACATCTAATTGGTTAAACCAGAAAACTTGGAATTGTCCTCACTTCCGTGTTTTACTTCTCGCCTAATTAGTCACCTAGTCTTGTCTCACCTACTTTTCAAACATTTCTCAGGTTAGTTTTCTTTTCATAATCCTTATTGCCATTGCCTCAGGGTCCTTCTTTAGATGATTGTTATCTCTTCTGGGCTTTTTTTTTTTCTTCTTCTTCTTCTTCTGGGCTTTTGAAATAGCCTCCTACAAGGCTTTCCTGTCTGTAGCCTCATTTTTTCTGTAGTCCACCTTTGACATTGCCATGGGAAGTACTTTTCTAAAATGTAAATCAGATTTTGCCACTCCTTCTAAGGTGGCTCCTCATTACCTCCCAGATAAAGCCTAACCCATTTGCGTGACATACAAAGCCCTTTGTGATCTGTTTTAACTTTTCAGAGGAATAATCTCTTGCTATTCCTGCCTTGGGTGTCAACCCCACTGGACAGTCACATCTTCTGTTAAACTTCTTTGACTCCACCCCTGTGTGGGCACAGCTAGTGAGTCCTCTTATCTTTTAGATAACTTTATACAGGCTTCTATAATAGCACTTATCATTGTCCTGTGGTTATTTTGTTTACATGTTTATTCAACTAGGGCTAGGCTATGAACTTGTGGATTGCAAGAAATTCCTAGTACAGTATTTATCTTTGAATCAGCAGCATAGGATATATAGAATTTCCTGACTCATAGTAGGTCAGTGACAGAACAAACATGTGATTGACTTGAGACTATGTGCAAAACACTTTGCTTTTTATCTTGTGTTAAATATATTCTCAAAGAGTATTTTTATATTTGTATTTTGGGGTAAGTGTTAGCTTTATCTAATCCCATTTGTTGTTTTTGTCTTTCATAAAAGTCTAAAAAGTATAAGTCAAAGCTCATGATTCAAATCCAGTAGTTTTAGATTTAATACCACCTTATTTTTATCATTTTAAAATAGCCCTAACGTAATATCTTATTAGTGTCTATTAACTGTAAAATTTGGGGCTTTCATACAATGTTTTGAAAACTATTAAAGCCTAACTTACACCAAACCAGGGACTCCCTGTGAACATAAGCAAAATTGTGCCACTGTTATCTATGCAGAAAAGACATGTTGACTTACTCTATAATTTATCCATTGTAGATCCATTCTCAGCAGGAAACAAAAACCAGGAGAGTTTCTCTATCTCAAGTTAGCATTCATCTGATATTCTAAATATATCTCTTGAAAAAGAGAATCAAAGGAAAAAATATATTATTTCCCTGTATTCAGGGAACTTGAATACAGTTTCAACTGTATTCTATTCCAACCCATACTAAAGCCCCTGTACTATAGGTATTTTAGATATAATTTATTTCTGTAAGTATTAAGCTGACGCTTCCCCATGTATTTCTAATTTCTCACCCAGCCTTAGCTAGTATCCTGCAATGCTAGTGTAGATCTTTTAGGTCAAGAAATTATGTAAGTGGGAAAAGAATGAAACAGCCAATTTAGGAAGAATCAGTTTTACATTAGTCAGAGTTATCGATATGTCTGCCCATTTGCAAGAGATTAAGTTCCCTTTGAGACAATAGGAAGCAGCTATTAACTTAAATGTAGTGCCCTAGCCGGTTTTGCTCAGTGGATAGAGCGTTGGCCTGTGGACTGAAGGGTCCCAGGTTCGATTCTGGCCAAGGGCACATGCCTGGGTTGGCGGGCTTGATCCCTAGTAGGGGGCATGCAGGAGGCAGCCGATCAATGATTCTCTCTCATCATTGATGTTTCTATTCTCTATCCCTCTCTCTTCCTCTCTGAAATTAATAAAAATATATTTTTTAAAAATAACATAAATGTAGCGAGTGAGTTGTAAAAGAAATCTTAAGTTAGAAAAGAGAGCATATTACAAAAGAAAAAACATATAGGATTATGGGAAAGGAAAAATATATTGGTAAATACCAAGAATTGGGTAAGGTAATCATGGGGATCTAGAAGGAGAATAAAAATGTCAGTATTGACCAAGGGCAGCTCAAGAGGCCATATCTCAAATAATCCTGAATACGTCATCAAAAAATATATATTCTCTCTCTTTTTTTAAATGGAACATGGAGTAATTCTTTAGGCACCACTATACTCGTTAGCACTGCTGTTGTCTTTCCCCACCAGTTCTTAATGTTTTCTCTAAGAAGTTATACTAACCTTAAACTCACATACCTTGGTCCCAAGCCTCTTTAAGTGAATTGGTCCCTTTCTACCGTGTTAGTTTGAAGATTCTAGAGATTTGTTTCTCAGCTGCTGGGAGTCTCTCCTTTGCCTGTTGTGTGAGCTGGTTAAGGGATAGGTTTGCATTTGGTCCAACAAGATCCTACCGTACTTCCAAGTTGCTTCTCCTTGTCTCTCTTTATGAAACACAGCAGGCCCTCCAGCCTAGATGTGGATGGTTGCTGGGTAAAACAAACACCCTGTGTCCCTCTTCCACTAAGCACTGTAAGATAAACATTCTAATTTTTCCCAGCCACTCACTAGCTGGGCTATAAAGCCCTTTTGTTTGTATTCAGAAGTGTGGTGAGTTATTTACTTTGTGAGCTGGGGATAACTTAGCCACTGGTATCTTCAAAAGCAGCCTGAAATCACTGAAGCTGTCAGTTTTTATAGAACTGAGCAGCACATAGAAGAACGTACAAAATTACACCGTTACAACAGAAAATTTGACAGCCATTTTAATGATTAATAAATCTGCTGTCTGAAAGCATTGCCATTTATGGCATGCCGTCAAGTTGCTGGTTAAGCCTGTTTCGTTTTGTCATCAGTGTACATAGCTACTGTTGGTCACTGTCCTGCATATCAAAGGACCTTTTTTTATCTTTTCTGTAATTCCATCTTTTTTTTTTTTTTTTAACTTTATACACATCTTTTTAGTTCTCATGCTAACTTAGGTTCTAACATCTCCACCTTGTTCTTCAAGTGGTAACTGTCAGAATGAGTGTGTGTCGTGATAGAGCAGTGGTTCTCAACCTTCCTCATGCCGCGACCCTTTAATACAATTCCTCATGTTGTGGTGGCCCCCAATTTCATTGTTACAAATTGAACATAATTAAAGCATAGTGATTAATCACAAAAACAATATGGAATTATATATGTGTTTTCTGATGGTCTTAGGCGACCCCTGTGAAAGGGTCGTTCGACCCCCAAAGGGGTTGCGATCCACAGGTTGAGAACCGCTGTGATAGAGGTTCCACCAGCACTGAACACACAAGGAAGCTGGCCTGATGGTCCTTCCGTACCAGCTGCCAATTTACAGTGCAGTGCTTCCCTGCTCGTTCATGGTCAGCTAAGTATCCACTTTGACCCTACATATTTTGCTGACATTTTGAAATATGTATATATTTATTGATTTCAGAGAGGAAGGGAGAGGGAGAGAGAGACAGAAACATCAACGATGAGAGAGAATCATTGATGGGCTGCCTCCTGCACACCCCACACCAGAAACCAAGCTGCCCATGAGCCCCGATTGGGAATTGAACCATGACCTCCTGGTTCATAGGTCCATGCTCAACCACTGAGCCCACCAGCCAGGCACTGCTGACATGTTTTTATATAGCTAAAGTTCTCATCTGATTTTTTGATTTTTTGGTTTGTCATTGTTGTTTTGTGTTGTACCTGCCCCTACTCACTACTGTTTTCTTTGTTTTTAACACTTCTCTAATTGTCCAGGGTCATTTTGAATTCTAATGTTGCCTTATGGTTAACGGCTGTTTATTTTGAGATGTTTGGGAACATCACTTCTATTCTTCCACCCAGATTATATATAACTAATGTAATAGCAAATCCGGGGGGGGGGGGGGGGCGGGGAGGGGAGCGGATCTAAAGGGGAAATTTCACACACAATTGCAACAAACTACGTATTTATCAAACTACTATATTTAAAAATATACCTAAACAGTCTTAAGAAGTAACATGTAAGACCCATTTAAAGGAAAATACAAAACTATTGAGCTATAAAATAATCCCCGCCCCCCCTCCCCAGGTCTTTTAGCTGGAGAATACTGAGTATTCATTCAGAAGGCATTATGTTTGAGTGAGTTTAGCAAATGAATGCTAGAGTCTGAGCCTGTGTTCCTGGGGAAGGAAATGTTGTTGGGAAGCCACAGGACTTACTTTGTGACCTTTTGTTCTCTAACTATATACAATCAAGGATGCTCAGAGGTTGTCATGCCACCTACAACCCCAATTACAATAGAAGCACTAATTACAGTGAGCATTTGGTCAGGTTGCAGTGTTTCTTGTAGGCAATAGTTTTTAGTTTCACTTTGTGAGAAAATATAGGCATTTTTAGTTCAGAAATTAAAAATCATTGTGAACTCTCATTGATAGATTTTAAATGTGCTTTTTTGATGCCAATAATCATTTGGCTTAAAAAATTATACTTTAGCCGAAACTGGTTTGGCTCAGGGGATAGAGTGTCGGCCTGCAGACTGAAGGGTCCCAGTTCGATTCCGGTCAAGGGCATGTACCTTGGTTTCGGGCACATCCCCAGTAGGGGGTGTGCAGAAGGCGGCTGATTGATGTTTCTCTCTCATCGATGTTTCTAACTCTCTATCCCTCTCCCTTCCTCTCTGTGAAAAATCAATAAAATATATTTTAAAAAATTATACTTTAAATATGTAACAAATTGGACATTTGAGCTTCACTGTACTTAGTCATTATTATTATTTTTTTAAAAAAACTAAACATGGCTCTTTTTTACATAATAAAACTGAAACCTCTGGTATCTTGAACTGAGAAATAAGTTTTGGAGATAGCTTAATTTTTTGCATTAGTTCAAAAAACTTAAAATTTATAACCATTCTAGATGGAAATTTTCCTTAAGATTATTATATATATATTCCAAATTCTGTGAACAGAATAGTTAGTGTAAAATGTAACTTTCATTTGATGTCACAGGTTCAAAAAAACAGGGGCATAAGGAGCTTTTTCTACACAAATTCTGGTTCTGCCACTTAACAGCTGTGCACTTTGGGCAAGTCAATCAATCATTCTGAGCCTTGGATTACACCCAACTTGAGCTACTTACATTTTCAGGCTGTTGTGAATATGAGAGAGGGAGAGAGAGAGAGAGAGAGAGTGAGAGAGAGAATGAATCAGAGTATAGATTATATATCATTTAAGTTGCATTTGAGAAAGAGAATTATGTTTTTTGAGTGATTGTGTGCCAGGTACTTCACCTGTTGTCTCCTTCAGTGTTTATAGCAACCTTTCAATGTTTATTATGCCCATTTTATAGATTACATATTAAATCTTAGAGTAGTTAAGTAACTTGCTCTTTGTAACAATGATGAGCGAATGAGAGTAAAGTGGGTAAGTCAAAGTCCAGAAGGATAACTTGAATTTTCCCTGGTCACCTACGGGGCGGGGGGGGGGGGGGGGGGGAAGAGATATAAACGGTCTTTTTCATCCTGGCCGGTTTGGCTCAGTAGATAGAGCGTCGGCCTGTGGACTCAAGGGTCCTGGGTTTGATTCCGGTCAAGGACAAATGCCTGGGTTGAGGGTTCAGTCCCCAGTAGGGGGCATGCAGGAGGCAACCGACCAATGGTTCCCTCTCATCATTGATGTTTCTATCTCTCTCTTCCATTCCCTTACTCTCTGAAATCAATAAAAATATATTTAAAAAATATGAAAACAGTCTTTTTCACTGTCAGTTCATTGTTTTGTTTTTTAATCTTTTCGTTTTTAGGGTTACCCCCTCCCCCATCAATAGAGGAAGTGTATGGCTAGATATTTCTTGATATTACATAATTAATATTAATTTCAAAAGTGTGATAGTGACATTCTGGTTATTACATTTTTAAAGAGTCCTGTTATGAACTGAATGTTTGTGAATCCCAAAATTGGTATATTAAAACCCTACCCTAAACCCCCCGTGTGATGATATTAAAAGATGGGGCCTCTGGGAGATAATTAGGATCAGACGAGGGCATGAGGGTGAAGCCCTCATGATAGGATTAGTAGTACCCTTTTAAGAGTTAGGAGAGAGCTTGCTTTCTCTTTCTGTTCTCTACCATATGAGGATACAGCTAGAAATTAGCAGTTTGCAGCCTGGAAGAGGGCCCTCATCAAGACCTGACTGTGCTGGCACCCTGAGCTTAGAACTGGGAGAAATAAATTTCTGTTGCTGATAAGCTACCCAGGTTATGGTATTTTCTTATTGGAGCACAAGCTGATTAAGACACATTCTTTCTTTTAAAGATACATTCTAGAATATTTACAAAGGAACAGTTATGAATTCTGGAACTTGTTTTTACAATTACTTGGAGGTGAAGGGGATTGTGTGTGAGTTGTAGGTACAGATGAAATAAGGTTAGCAGGAGTTAATACATTTGGAGACTGGCTGATGAGATCTGATTCTAAGTCCCCTTGACTCCAAAGCCCATACACTATTTTATCTGGTGGGATACCCAAGCACCATCAATTTTAAAGCCATTTTCCCTGGGTCTTCTCTAAATGAAGTCAAGTCGTGACTTTTGAAAACTAGCTGTTATGGTGCATTCTTCCTGTCTTCTGAATTTTGATTAACCTCCTGTAAAGGAGCCAGACCTTGGAAAAGAAAATATAAAGTGTATGTTTTCCCCTTGGGCAACACTCTGTAATAGCTCAGGCACTCTGAGTACTGACTGATGTGATCCAAACTCATGCAATGCTTTCTTTGTTTGCAGGTACAGAGACACCCTCAGCCGAAGCCACGAAGTTGTTGCTGAGGCTTAGTTGTTGAGACTGGAAGTGATCTGAAAAGTCTTCAAATGGCCATTTGTGAAAGTGTTCTACTTAGGTAGCAAGTTGCCATTGCCACCACAGAAATAACCTCTACTGA
>NW_005871174.1:1012500-1037046 GCF_000147115.1 Myotis lucifugus
ACTTTACACAGTTCCTGCCAAGAAAACTTGAATTGCCCTGAAATCATACAGATAATTAATGCTAAAAACTTGACATTTTCCAAATTTGACAATAGTCTTATAAATGACTTTGGGAGTAGTGAGGTGTGAAACTGAAAGAAACTTTTCTAATCTGTCAGTAATCAAAAAAAATTTAATCAGCTCTTCTAGAGGAAAGATGAATTATTTTTTAATTCCCTCTATAGGAAATATTACAAAATCATTATCACTTAAAGATGTTAACAGAGGATATACAAACAAAACAAAACAAAACAATAACAACCATTGATTATGTCATCAAATTAGTAAAGCTTATTTTTCTGGATTCGGGGATCTTTGTGGTATTTGTCAGCTTTTCAAAATTTGTAATTAGTTGTAATTTCTTTTCTCATTCTATATGAATATTCATTATTAAACCTAGCTCTCTTTTTCCTTTTTATTGAATTTATTTGGGTAACACTGGTTAACAAGACCCTAACTATTTTGTATTCATAACTTTGTATTCATTTTCTTAAAAGGTACTCCCAAATTGTATTAGCAACAGGCATTGTAAAACCTGGACCCACCTTTGTACCCACCCCACTCTCTCTCAGGACGGTTTGTATAATGAGCTGTTTTTGTCTTCCTGTAGGAAGTTGACAGAGCTCCCAAAAGGCCTTCTTGTTCTTCCTTTCTTGGAAGAAAGGGGGGCCCACCTTGAAAAGTTAGCTCAAGATGTTGCTTCCGGTGGAGCCAGGCAGGAGTACACCAGTATTCTCTTGTGTCCGCTTATCTAACAGGTGTGGCTGGGTATCTGTATTATCACAGCTTCTGCCTCTCATCTGAGACTATGGTCTGGGCTAGCCACAGGACTGGCTTCGGTAACTGGTTTCTTAGTCTACATGCCCACACATCCAGTGACTGCAGCTCTCCTGGTGGGGTGGGACACATGTCCTACCATCTTAATGAGATTTGTGGTAGCTCTCTTCTAAGTTTTCCCCTTAGCAGAGGCCATCTGTTCAGCCTCCAGTCTCCCATTCCTAGAAACCCTGGCCCCTATATCCTGGTCCCTCGTACCTGGAGCACAAATGGCTCTCAGAGAACTTGGGTCCATGACATCTCTTGCCAGGACACAGGTGCGTTCAGACACTGATTCTCATAAACTCTGAGCTACATTATAAGCATTGGTAGACTGTACTTAATGCTAAATAGTTACAATATATTTTGAATTGAAAGCTAGGGAAAACAGTGGGAAAATTTTGTGTCCCTAAATTTTGAAATTAATTCAAAATTATATACTAAAATAAATGCTAAAAATCTGAAGTGTCCTTAAAAATCCAGAAAATATGTAATTATAGAGCAGTGTAAGTTAGAGGGATTAAGAAGTAAATTGGTAGTTATAAAATAGTCATGGAGATGTAAAGTACAGCATAGGAAATATACTCAATAATCCTATATAACAGTGGTTCTCAACCTTTTGGCCCTTTAAATACTGTTCTTCATGTTGTGACCCAACCATAAAATTATTTTCGTTGCTACTTCATAACTGTAATGTTGCTACTGTTATGAATCGTAATGTAAATATCTGATATGCAGGATGGTCTTAGGTGACCCCTGTGAAAGGGTCATTCGACTGCCAAAGGGGTTGCAACCTCCAGGTTGAGAACCGCTGCTATATAATAAAAGGGTAATATGCAAATTGATCCTAACTAGAATGACTGGTTGCTATGACGTGCACTGACCACCATGGGGAAAATGCTCAACACAGGAGCTGCCCCCTGTGGTCAGTGCACTTCCACGGAAGGGAGCACTGCTCAGCCAGAAGCCGGCTCATGGCTGACCAGTGCAGTGGTGGTGGCGGGAGCCTCTGTGCTAAGGATGTCTGACTAATGACTTAGACCCCTCCCCATGGACCTAAGGGTCCCCAGTGGGCCTAAGCCATTAGTTGGACATCCTGGGATGCCAGAGGATGTCTGTGGTTCTGGATGATGTCCGTTCCGTCTTTTAGTTGTATTTTGGAAGTGGTTGTTCGAGGCAGCAAACTCCGGCATTAACCTATGCCGCCACCTTGGTTTTCTCTTGGGATATCTGACTGCCAGCTTAGGTGGACATCCTCCAAGGGGTCCCAGACTGCGAGAGGATGCAGGCCAGGCTGAGGAACCCCCCAGAGTGCACAAATTTTTCTGCACCAGGCCTCTAGTATTGTAATAACTACATACGGTGCCAGATGGATATTAGACTTATTGGGGCAATCGCTTCATGAAGTATAAATTTAAATGTCTAAGACGGCCCCGGTGAGGTTGAGATGGCCCCTGTGAGGTTGAGACGGCCCCGGTGAAGCTGGGACGGCCCTGGTGAGGCTGAGACGGCCCTGGTGAGGTTGAATCAGCCCTGGTGAAGTTGAGACGGCACTGGTGAGGCTGAAATGGCCCTGGTGAGCTTGCAACAGCCCTGGTGAGGTTGAAACAGCCCCTGTGAGGTTGAGGCGGCCCCTGTGAGGCTGAGATGGCCCTTGTGAGGCTGGGACGGCCCCTGGGAAGCTGAGAAAAATACCACATAAACTCACTCATTTATGGATAATAAGGACCATTATAGACTGATGAACAAAAATGGATACAGAGGCAGAGCAGCATTGAGCAGAATGTCAAGCTACAGTGGGAACCCTGGGGAGGGTTGGGGGAGGTAGGAGATCAACTGAAGGACTTATATGCATGCATATGAGAATAACTAATGGACACAAGACACTAGGGGGTGGGGGAAGCCGGGGGAATGTCAAGGGTGGGGGGAAGGAGACATGTGTAAAACTCTTTGTAATACTTTAAGAAACAAAAAAAAATTTAAATGTCTAATCACTATGTTGTATACATGAAACTAATATAATATTGAATGTCAATTGTAATTAGAAAATTTAAAAAATATTTAAAAAATATAAGAAATAGTTTGTTGGTGTTTTAAATGACCCTAGATTGTTATACATTTTATTTATTTACTAGAGGCCCGGTGCACAAAAATTTGTGCACTGGGGGGGGAGGGGGGCGAAGGGGGTCCCTCAGCCCATCCTGTGCCCTCTCGCAGTCTGGGACCCCTCAGGAGATAATGACCTGCTGGCTTAGGCCTGCTCCTGGGTGGCAGAGGGCAGGCCCAATCCCTAGGTGCACCCCTGGTTGGGCTCAGAGCAGGGCCAATTGGGGAGTTGGGGCACCGCCCCCTGTCATGCATAGAGGAGGGCGGATCGGGAGGTTGCGATGCCACCCCTAGTCAAGCTCAGGGTAGAGCCGATTGGGGGGTTGGGGCACCGCCCTCTGTCACACTCAAGGCAGGGTCGATAGGGAAGTTGCGGCACCACCCCCTGTCAAGCACAGAGCAGGGCCGATCAGGGAGTTGGGGCGTTGCCCCCTGTCATACACAGAGCAGGGCCGATCAGGGGGTTGGGGCTCCGTACCCTGTCACACACAGAGCAGGGCCGATCAGGGGGTTGAGGAGCTCCCCCCTGTCACACACAGAGCGGGGCCGATCAGGAGGTTGAGGAGCTCCCCCCTGTCACTCACAGAGCAGGGCCGATCAGGGGGTTGGGACGCCGCACCCTGTCACACACAGAGCCGCAGGGCGATCAGGGGTTTGGGGAGCTCCCCACTATCAGGCACAGAGCAGGGCTGATCAGGGGGTTGGGGCACCTTCCCCTGTCATGAACAGAGCAGGGCGGATAGGGAGGTTGTGGCCCCGCCCCCTGTCACACACAGAGCCGCAGGGTGATCAGGGGGTTTGGGCGCTGCCCCCTGTCACACTGATCCCGGTGCTGGGATCCTCGTTGCTCCGCTGATCCCAGTGCTGGGAGGCATATTACCCTTTTACTATATAGGATAGAGGCCTGGTGCATGGGTGGGGGCCGGCTGGTTTGCCCTGAAGGGTGTCCTGGATTAGGGTGGGGGTCCCCACTGGGGTGCCTGGCCAGTCTGGGTGAGGGGCTGAGGGCCATTTTCAGGCTGGCGGGCGACTGAAGCTCCCAACCGCTCCTTTTTTTCTTTATTCTGGGCCAGCTTTAGCTCTGAGGCCTCGGCTGCTGAAAGCCGGTTTCTGGCCTTTGTTTTTCCTTCTGTATTTGATACAATGTTGCTGTCAGGCTGGCTGAAGCCCGGCTGACTGAAAGCTAGTTTCTGGGGTTTTGTTTAGCTTCTATATTTGCAACATAGTTGCTTAGAGTTGCAGCTGAGAGGGCGGCAGCGGCAGGCGGGGAACGTTGGAGTCCGCAGTCGCTGGAGCAAGCAAGCCTCCCTGTTCGCTTCAGTGCATGGCTGCCAGCCGCCATCTTGGCTGACAGTTAATTTGCATAAGGATATGCTGATTAGCCAATGGGAAGGGTAGCGGTCATACGCTAATTACCATGTTTCTCTTTTATTAGTGTAGATTTATTTATTTATTTATTTATTTATTTATTTATTTATTTATTTTTCCTGCAGACACCAGGCAATTTTATTATGTAAAATAGAAAACAGCGTTTTAAAACCTCTGTTCCTCAGACCAGTTAATTGCAAATTTCTCTTTAAAATGTTAAGGAACTGAGTGGGGGAAGTTTTATAAAGGAAGGAGCCCAGCAACTGCACACAAATTCCTCCTCACATCCCCGCTGAGTCCCAAAAGGCAATGGCCTGGGTCAGCACCAGGGAACCCCAGGAAGAGCAGTGGCTGGAAGCTAAAGCATCTGAGGAGCAGTTTTCAAAACACCAAGTACTGCGGAGTTAGAGATGCAAGGTAAACACCTTGAGCTTTTCCCAGAAACTGGAAGGACCAAGCCTTAAGAATAAGGACTGTCTCCCAGGACTAAGGCGTATGCCCTAGGAAAAGGGCTAAATCAAAGAGACCCACCTCCACAAGGTCTAAAATGAAGCTTTCATTGTTTCCAGGAAGTTAACGGCTAGAAGAAAATACAATTGTATTCAGAGAATGACAACAGAATCCATCGTCTACAATGTATCCAGCATCTGCAATGTATCCAGCGTCTACCATGTATCCAGCGTCTACAATGTATCTAGCATCTACAGTGTATCCTGCCGGAAGCCGGTCCATCCTTGCTGCTTGACACAGTCGCTGCAGGGAAGAAACATATGCACAGCATATGTTTCTAGGGACCTGGGGTATATGGCATACTGTTCTTTTTTTTTTTAAATTTTAATTTTACAAGTGGCAAAACAGGTAGAAAGATTAGCCTTTTGGTTAACACAGTGTAGCCAAACTGCTGCTTACAACCTGATTCTAAAATAGTCACATCACCAGTATTGAGGGACATGATTCAGAGAGATTTTCTGGGAATAGTTCTTTAATTACAACTCATAGGGAAGAAATGTTTATAAATCTATAATTTAAAAACAAATTCAAATAGAAAAATAAGAATATTTCCTCCAAATAAGAGAACTAGAAATTATGCATGTAACTTAAAATAAGATAAATTGTAATGAATGTTTAAGTATAATAATGGCATGAAATTTTGATACTTAAATTATCCTCAAAGCTGTTGAATGAATACTATCAAATTTTTCCTTTCGGGTTTATGCTTCTGGCTAAGAACTGACAAACAGAGACTGAGGTTTAAAGTGACCGAAAATTCTTTTTTTTAAAAATATATTTTATTGATTTTTTTACAGAGAGGAAGGGAGAGAGATAGAGAGTTAGAAACATCGATGAGAGAGAAACATCCATCAGCTGCACACCTCCCACTGGGGATGTGCCCGCAACCCAGGTACATGCCCTTGACCGGAATCGAACCTGGGACCTTTCAGTCCGCAGGCCGACGCTCTATCCACTGAGCCAAACCGGTTTTGGCCCGAAAGTTCTTCACATGGTCTCTTGGGACCACTTGTAAGCTGTTTTTCTCTACAGTCCAAAGACAAGAAAAAGTCTCTGATTTGAAATCAGAACCGATCTGCTGCTCTGCTAGCCACAGCTCGAATATTGCCATAAACCTTTGATGGAGGATTTCCCAGGATGAGGTTGCAAATGGCAGTTCTTGCCATCTTGATGTTTTGGAAAGAGCCAAGGATATGAGCTTTCACATCAGCTAGAACTATCCGCGTCTGTGTCACATTCTCTATGGTGAATTTGGTTTTTCCTCCTTTGCCAGCGATTCTCCCTATTGCCCTTGACCGGTGGTCTCCCTTTAGAGGCTTCACATCTGTAATTTCAAAGGACTCTAAGAAGAGGTCATCCAACCTAATGAGAGCAAGTGCATCCTCTACCTGAAACCCGAGAATAAAGGCTTTCACAAAATTGGCGGCTTTTGTCAGAGCGCTAACATCCTTGGTTTCTTTACAAGTCCTGATTTCTACATTCCCCGATTTCAAGTTAAAGCGAATATGAAGTCCAAATGTTCTACCATAGGAGTAAATATCTTCATTCAGTTCTCTTTCAATGGTGTGTATCTGTTAGCTGGGACTGGAATTTTCCTTGTTTCTTCTTTCCCATCAAGGAACCCGTCCCCGGAGAGGGGCAGGAACACCGGCCTCTTCTACGGCTGGGCCTCCTCGGTGTCCATGTGGCTCGCGTCCCTGCCCTCCCCCACCACGCACAGCTCCTCCGCCAGCCTTTTCTTCGACTTCCAGCCACCCTTGCGGGTGACCTGGGTGAAACCGTCCTCGGCCATAGCGCTCTGTGCCTCCATTGCTACGGCCATCCTCAGGAATCTCCAACCTCCGCAGGTGCTTCCGGGTGGAACACTTGCGCTGCCGCACTGCCGGCATACTGTTCTTAATATGTTTGCTCCCCTTCTTAGCACTATGTGTTTTAACCAAGGTCACCTCTCTGAAAAAGGTTGTTTCCCCAGATGGGGATTTTTCCCTGGAGTTAGGGATGGAACAAAACCCCTGAACTAAGTGCCAGGCGGGTAATCACTTTAACTATGAACAATCATGCTTAAGCTACATAATCTTTACTTAGGATAATCTCCTTCAGTTACTTCCTTGTAGCTTAACAGAACAATCAGGTAACCTGGGAATGGAGATAAGAAACGCCCTAACCTTTGTAATAGAATGGATAGGATTAAAATCAACTGGTATAAATACAGATGTAACAGGAGAAATAAAGTCAGAACGTGGCTAGGCTGCTGATCAACTGAACACTGCCTCCGTGTCATTCCTTCTTCACCGACTCCATCCACACCTTTGGGAACCCCTGGACCTGCTGGGGTTGGATCCCAACAGTATCCAGCGTCTACAATGTATTCCAGTTTCTACAATGTACCCAGCGTTGAAGGTATATCCAGCATTGACAATGTACCCAGCGTCTACAATGTACCCAGCGTCTACAATGTACCCAGTGTCTACAATGTATCCAGCGTCTACAATGTACCCAGCGACGACAGCATATCCAGGGACGACAGTGTACCCAGCGTCGACAGTGTACCCAGCATCGACAGTGTACCCAGCGTCTACAATGTATCCAGTGTCGACAGTGTACCCAGCGACGACAGTGTATCCAGCGATGACAGCGTATCCAGGGACGACAGCGTATCCAGCGATGACAGTGTACCCAGTGTCTACAGCGTACCCAGCGTCTACAATGTATCCAGTGTCTACAGTATACCCAGCATCTACAATGTATCCAGCGTCTACAGTGTATCCAGCATCTACAATGTACCCAGTGTCGACAGTGTATCCAGCGTCTACAATGTATTTAGCGTCAACAATGTACCCAGTGTCGACAGTGTATCCAGCATCGACAGTGTACCCAGCATCAATGTACCCAGCATCAACAATGTATCCAGCATCGAAGGTATATCCAGCGTCTACTGTACCCAGCGTCTACAGTGTACCCAGTGTCTTCAGTGTACCCAGCGTCGACAGTGTACCCAGCGTCGACAGTGTACCCAGTGTCTTCAGTGTATCCAGTGTCTTCAGTGTATCCAGTGTCTACAGTGTACCCAGTGTCTACAGTGTACCCAGTGTCTTCAGTGTATCCAGTGTCTACAGTGTACCCAGTGTCTTCAGTGTACCCAGCGTCGACAGTGTACCCAGTGTCTTCAGTGTATCCAGCGTCGACAGTGTACCCAGTGTCTTCAGTGTACCCAGTGTCTTCAGTGTACCCAGTGTCTACAGTGTACCCAGCATCGACAGTGTACCCAGTGTCTTCAGTGTATCCAGCGTCGACAGTGTAATCAGTGACAACAGTTTACCCAGTGTCTACAGTGTACCCAGTGTCTACAGTGTACCCAGTGTCTACAATGTATCAGTAAAATATCCAAAACACCACAGCAAACAGCCTGTATGTGAAGAGGGAGAACAGTCGGTATAAGTAGACACAGAGATAACCCAGACTTTTGAATTAGCAAACAAGGACTTAAGGTTACTCTTTATAAACATGACAAAAAGAACCTTCAGGAAAAGCGAGCTGTAATGGTGGCAGACACAGGAAATTTCTGGGTGGTACTAGTATATATAAAGGAGAATACAGGAGAGAGATGGAAACCTGAGGGAGGAGGGTGAAAAAGTGCCTTAAGAGATACATCAGCCCAAAGCAACTTGTGGTTCCTGTTGGGATCCTGATTGAAATAAAGTGACCGTAAGAACAAAACAGTGATTGTTACACATTTTAAATCCATTCAGCTGTCCTTCACACATGCTCACTTCCCTTGCTATGATGTTTGCAATGATCATTTCTTGCTGCATGCAAGTTAACAGCCTTCTTCACAGTGGAGCTAGTGGTCTTGAGAGTGAGTTTGGAGCCAGGCTCTTTGGGTGGAAATCTCAGATCTGTCACATAAGAGCAAGTTTTTTTGTTTTTTTTGTTTTTTTAACTTTTCATTGATTTCCTCATATACGAAATGGTGGATAACAATGTGCCAACTCATGAGGTTGTCATGGGTTTAAGTTAACTAAAACTGCTTAGGACAATGCCTGGAAAATAAAGGGTGCTCGACAGATGTTTGCTATTGTCACTATCTTTCTCATTAGTTATTTCAAATCTGCTAAGGATTTAAAAACCAGATAATCGGACTTATTTGAACTCTGAAGAAGATAAAACTAAATGATCTTCGCGTAAATGCCTAACCAACTAGGCCCTGAGTAAAATGTGTGTTAGTGCAGCCAACTTGTTCAGGTAGAAAAAAGCTTTAATGAGGCATCATTCTGTTACAAAGGGCTACTTATCTGACCTGCTTCTGCTGATAAACAGAATCTTGACTCCGATGATTGATTTAGACAGAGAATTTCAATGTTATGCAAAGTATCCCTTAATCAAGTCTTTATAGTGACAGCAAAACATGAAGTGAAAATGGCTCCACTTGAGATATAAGCATACAACTTAGGGGTAGTTATATTAAGCACAATAATGCTCAGAACAAACTTTCCTATGCTGTGTGCTTCTGATGGTGATTTCTAACATGCTATGTTCAGGGACCAGTGGCACCCTTTGTCACTAGTGGATAAAGGCAATGTCTCTGTCCCCATTCAGTTTAATCCTCTTCTTCCATGACTCCAATTTTCACAAGCTTCAGCAGTGGTTTCATTCATTTCGATATCCTTCCTTTTTTTTTTTTTTTCCAGACAGATCCATGCAGTGCTGAAATTCCCGGTGCACAGTTGACTTTGGCCTTATTCTTAAACAAGGTCTCTGTCTCTGGGGTGACAGTGAGTGGAGGTTATGATGCTCAGCACATAACAGTCTCTCAATAAATATTTATTAAACAAATGGATAATTGCTCTAGCTTTCAGTGGGAAGAGAATAATGCATATGGCCTAGGAAAACTCCCTGCCGTTACTCAGATAGCATTGACCCTACAATGTTGTGATTTTTATGCCACACCATCCAAAACCATTCTGGCTTCTCCAGCCAGAACTCTGACTGTTTAATTCAAATATGTAACCATCTATACACGAGGCTATATATGCAGAAACTGTGTGACACTTATTCTGTTGGGTCAGAGGTATTTTTTGCTTGGTTTGACTGGATGGGTCACATTGTTCAGTAACAGATTGCAGATTGTGGTTGTTCAGCATATTAAATCTGCTTACATTGAATTTTCTATTTATTTTGCTTGAAATTTTGAACTCATATATTTATTTATGGTCAATCTTTTCTCACAAGTGCAATAGCATCAAGTGCACTAAGAGCAATGTTTTAATTAAAATTTCTAGAGGTTATAATAAATATGTGATTAAAACAAAAACAATACAGTAATTAAGAAATATGTGATGTAAACTCAGGACTATTTTCAAAACAAACTTCAAGGTTTGCCATGAGTGAATAAATTTAAAATTTAGTTGCTCCATCTAGTGGTGAACTGTTATATGACGTTAGTGAAAACATTTTCGTTTTTAATGTTGACTTTATTCAGATTTTGTTGTGGTAAGTGGAAAAGGGTATTTAATAGGCAATCTTATTGTGCCACTTATTGTAACAGGAATTACTCCACATAAAAATAATTGTCTTTACTTAATGAATCTAAATAGACAAGCACATTTGCTAACTAACTCAAATTTCAAACAAGTATTTCTTCCTCAATTTGTCTAGGAACTAGCATCAACATTGATATTTGTGTCTATTCCTATATTTTAAATCCATATATCATCCAGAAAATAATAAAAAAAAATTTAGGCCACCCAACTTAATAAGCCCTGAAAAGTGCTCTGAGTTGTGTGAAAAATATCAATATTTTAAAAAGCTATTTAGAAATCAAGATTACATGTATTCCTGAATGTAATAAGTTGTGGATAACAGGGCTGTAGGTCAGCTACTTGGGTTCGAATTCTGACACCAGCACTTATTAGCTGTGTGGCCTTTGTGTCTCAGTTCCTTCATCTATAAAATGAAAGTAATACTGCCCCTCTCCTAGTGTTGTCAGGTGAAATTCAATATTAGATGGAAAGCATTTGGAACTATGTCTGATACAAAATAAGTCAATTTTCCTAGTATCATTACTGATGTTCTGCATATTCATGGAGTTTTTTCCTTTCCTTTCCTTTCCTTTCCTTTCCTTTCCTTTCCTTTCCTTTCCTTTCCTTTCCTTTCCTTTCCTTTCCTTCCCTTCCCTTCCCTTCCCTTTCTTTTCTTTTATAAATCTTTATTGTTGAAAGTATTACGTATGTCCCCCTCTCCCCTCTTGCCCTCTCCCACCCCACCCCCACTTCATGGATTTCTTAATGTTGTTTCGGTGGATAGTTGAATTGTGGTAAGTAGTCAGGTGTCCATTGGGGAAGAAGCCATTGGGAATTGCTTGCTCCCCTGACTCAGTGGTGTTCCCACTCTGTGAGGGACGCTTCACTGCAATATCTTGTCACCCAAGTACATTCTCCAAAATTATTTATATGGTCAGCAATTTCCCTTTCCAAATTCAGCTTTTTCTCTCAGAATTTGAGCACTCAATTGGGAAGCAGAGGTGGTGTGCTTGCTCCTGGGTATGACCAAAGCCTGTTAATTTTCTCCTCAGAGAAAGTAGAGGGACAGATTTCATGAAGCTATTTACATACATATTCCAGGAAAAGAGCACACTGGATTGACCAGTTAGACTACATTTTCCTTCATTCTTAGAAGGGTGTCTGCCATGCAGATTCCTTCCTTCCAGGATCTAACTTCCGATTTTCTTAAGAGCATGGATTGTGGAGCCAGAAGTGCCTAGTTTTAAATCTTAGTTTCGCCATTTAATAGTAGAGTAACTTCAACAAATTATTGACCTCTGTAGGCCCTTATTTATTTATTTGTAAAAAGAAAACCATAGAATCTATCTCAAAAGTTGTTCCGCAGCCCTGGCCAGTTTGGCTCAGTGGATAGAGCATCAGCCATAGGACTGAAATGTCCTGGGTTCAATTCTAGGGCACGTACCTCGGTCGCAGGCTTGATTCCCGGCCCTATTTGGGGCACATGCAGGAGGCAACCAATTGATGTGTCTCTCTCATCATTGGTCTCTCTCTCTCTCTCTCTCCCCCTCTCCCTTTCTCTCTGAAATCAATAAAAATATATATTTTTTAAAAAAGTTGTACTGAAAATTAAACTACTGTGCATACAGCACTTAGATTAGTGCCTGGCATGTAGTAAGCGAGATATCAGAGTTAACTGTGACAGTTATTATTTGTGAATATTCATTATTCAGTGGATAATAAAATGTATCTTTTAGAAATTTCAAAATCAACACAATCTAAGACTTATTCTTTCACTTTCATCTTTTGTGACTTTTTTTATATACTCTCTTCTTGACTCCAGTCTTCAATTTTCTTTGCCTCTTCCCAATCTTTATTTCCAATATTTCTTCTTAGATAATATTGTCTACTTCAGAAACTCTCTCTTTCTGTTGATACATTTTTCTCCAACCCTTTTAACTTCTTTTTTTAAAAAATTATTTTATTGCTTAAAGTATTACAAAGAGTATTACATATGTCTCCTTTTTTTCCCACCCTTGACAATCCCCTGGCCTCCCCTACACCCCAGTGTCTTATGCCCATTGGTTATGCTTATATGCATGCAAACAAGTCCTTAGGTTGATCTCTTACCCTCCCTTCCTACCCGCCAACCCTCCCCAACCTTCCCGCTGTAGCTGTAGTTTGACAGTCTGTTCGAGGCTGCTCTGCCTCTGTATCTATTTTTGTTCATAAGTTTATAATGGTCTTTATTATCCATAAATGAGTGAGATCATGTGGTATTTTTCCTTCATTGACTGGCTTATTTCACTTAGCATAATGCTCTCCAGTTCTGTCCATGCTGTTGCAAATGGCAAGAATTCCTTCTTTTTTACAGCAGCATAGTATTCCATCATGTAGATGTACCACAGTTTTCTAATCCATTCATCTACTGATGGGCATTTAGGCTGTTTCCAGATCTCAGCTATGGTGAATTGTGCTGCTATGAACATAGGGGTGCATATATCCTTTCTGATTGGTGTTTCTGTTTTCTTGGGATATATTCCTAGAAGTGGGATCACGGGGTCAAATGGGAGTTCCATTTTTAGTTTTTTGCCATTTTTAGTTTTTTGAGGACAGTGGCTGCACAAGTCTGCATTCCCACCAGCAGTGCACGAGTGTTCCTTTTTCTCCACATCCTCTCCAGCACTTGTCGTTTGTTGATTTGTTGATGATGGCCATTCTGACAGGTGTGAGATGGTACCTCATTGTTGTTTTGATTTGCATCTCTCGGATGATTAGTGACTGAGCAAGTTTTCATATGTCTCTCGGCTTTCTGAATGTCCTCTTTCGAAAAGTGTCTATTTAGGTCCTTTGCCCATTTTTTTAATTGGATTGTTTATCTTCATTTTGTTAAGTTGTATGAGTTCCCTATAAATTTTGGAGATTAAACCCTTATCGGTGATAACATTTGCAAATATGTTCTCCCATGCAGTGGGCTTTCTTGTTGTTTTGTTGATGGTTTCTTTTGCTATGCAGAAGCTTTTTATTTTGATGTAGTCCCATTTGTTTATTTTCTCTTTAGTTTCCACCCTTTTAACTTCTTGCCAGAAAATTACACAAGGACAAAAATTATATATATTTTTATATATATTTATGATACCTTGCACAGAGCTAGATCCACAGTAGGTTCCCAATAAACATTAATGAATAAAATGTGCAGAAAAACATAGTTGCAGTTGCACCTGAAATTGGTGATTGCCCAAGAAAAGAATGCTCACTATTAAAATTGTCATTTACTCAGTGTCTATTAAATGCTAGACAATGTACTAAGAGTTTTACGTAGCATGATCTCATTAAATGACACCAACAATTTGGGAGGTGAATCCTATTAGTTTTATTTTACAATTTAGGAAGCTGAGTTTCAGAAAATACACTTGTTCAAGGTGTCACTGTTAATGGCCAAAGCCCCTTCTCCTGAAAGAACCCCTATTGGTTATTGGACAACTGCATTTATTCCTCTTAGTATGTCGGTTCAGGATGGGCCACATTTCTTTTGTCTACTCTCTCCTACAGGTAAGTGTCTTTGCTGAACTTCCACAGAGAACTATACATTTGAGAGGCTGTAAATTCAAATACGCCAAGCTGCCATAGGGAGAACAGTATTTATTGTGTGAGGGCATGCACTGTGTCCAAAAGATCAGATCTGACCTAACTCAAGCCCAATGTTGTCGGCAGGAAAGCTAACCCAGTATTGACAGACACTCTAATTTTAAATCTTGAATTTTGTGTATAACCTTTAAATTCAAAACCTGAATTTTAAACGTTGGCCCAAAGTTTAAAAGAACACCATGCGGGCCAAACAAAACAGGCTTATGGACCTCCCCTAGCCTTGAGCACTGTTTTGTAACCTCTGACTTATACAGTAAAAACAGCCAAGTTCCTGGTTTTTCTGCTGTGTGACTAAGCTCCAAGCCCAATGACATGCACAGGTATAAGCTGCAATGTCTGTCACTGGCCTGGGCCTACGTGACCAATACCAGGAACCATTGCTCATTTATCAGCAAACTGATCGCTATGTAGAATTTTAAAATGTTTTCCTCTTTTACTGTTTTTTTGTGTGTTTTTTTCCTCCTTTTTCTTCTTCCTTTCTTTTGGATGCTGGCTGTGATGGGGAGCCTGATCATTTCTCTCTGCAACAAACTTAACCATGTTCTTGACTTGGAATACCTCCCTGCATCTATGGGATTCCCAAATAAATATTTTTAAATTTTAATTCTCTGTGAAGAAAAACAACTGCTCATAGTAATTCATTTGATGGGGTGAGAGACTAAATAGAAATAACCGAATATCTTAGAAGGTTAAAAAAAATGAAAAGAGCTCCATTGAGGGAGAAAAGGAGAGAAGGGATGGATCAGCACCCTGGTTTTAGTCACCTCAGATTAGTTGGGTTCTAAATCTTCATCTCCGTTCCTGACCTTTCTTTGAATCTGCTAATCCTCTAACAGTCGAGGCAACATTCCAGGCTCCCACAAGTATAGGGATCTTGTCTGTCTTGTCACACCAGTATCCCCAAGTCTAGCAGGTTGCCTTAACACAAAGTAAGGAGTCAATAAAAACAGGATGGGGCAAAAGTAGGATTACAGTTATGAGTACACGAAACACAGTTTATTCTTGTATTCTTATTTATGAATTACCGTATTATTTCCATATGAACAACTGTAAACCTACTTTTGCCCCACCCTGTATTTGTTAATGACTCCCGGATGTTTCCCTTGTATGTCATTCTGTCACCCCAAATCGAGTATGTCCAAATCTAATGTTTCTCAAAATCATCTCCTTTCTGAACATCCCAATTTCTATAAATGGACTTACTATTTTCTCATTTACACATGCTTGGAAGCTTCAAGACATCTTTGAAATCCATCCTCCCCCGCTCTCTGCCTCATTTCCCCCATGCTGTCAGTCACCAAGACCTATGAATCATCTGTCATATGTCTGCCCTTTCCTCCACGTCTCTCTCCTTCAAGCCCTTGTTACCTCATGCAATTGCCAGAGTTACTTAACTTCTCTCAGATCTTGTGTCTTCCCCTCCCTAAACTATTCTGTTTATCACAAGAAAAAACCACATTTTCCAGGACTTTAGCCTCTTACTAAGAAGGCTTTGTGCTTTCCTATTATTTGTTACTAAGTCCAAACTCAGCTTTTCATTGTAGACCAGTCACAATTTATTCATACCTGCCAGCCCAGTAGGTAGGTATTAATTTTCATTGTGCGCTTACCTAAAGCCTCTGCTTTGGTCAGAATGGCTACATTGGCAGGGCCTGAAAAGGCTGAGCACAGACTTCCTTTTTCTTTTCTACTTATGGTGTTTTCTTAGCTTCTTCCCTTTAAATAAATCTTACCCCAAATTTCTGTTCTATACTAGTTTTTTGGTGAGTCAAATATTTGTCTTATTTTCCTTCTCTTCTGCCCCCAATATGAACTTCCCTGACACTCTACGGCACTCACTTTATCATAAGTATGGAATGCATTTCATATACTGTGTTGTAGAGAGGCGGAAGTCTATTGTAGTCCAGCATATAAACTCTGGAGCCAGGCAACCGGCTTCAAATCCTGGTCCTACCATTCGTTATCCTGGTGATTTCAGTCAAGTTACTAAACCTCTCTGTGCCCTTCTACTTCGAATTCGAGATAAAAATAATTCTAACATGCTAAGATTGCAGAGAGGATTAAATGAATCATTGCATGTAAAACAATGTTTGGCACAAGGTGAGCAGTGAATAATAATAATAATAATAATAATAAATGCTATTTTTATGTGAATGATATTTTTTCATTACTGATTTATAAGCTTTTCTTTTCTTTTTTTTTAAAAATATATTTTATTGATTTTTTACAGAGAGGAAGGGAGAGAGATAGAGAGTTAGAAACATCAATGAGAGAGAAACATCGATCAGCTGCCTCCTGCACATCCCCTACTGGGGATGTGCCTGCAACCCAGGTACATGCCCTTGACCAGAATCGAACCTGGGACCTTTCAGTCCGCAGGCCGACGCTCTATCCACTGAGCCAAACCGGTTTCGGCAAGCTTTTCTTTTTTTAATTAATTCTTGATTATTCAGATTATTACAGTTGTTCCTCTCCCCTCCCCATAGCTCCCCTCCACCCGATTCCCACCCCCCCGCCTCTGCCCTCACTCCCCCACCCCCCACAGTCCTCATCCATAGGTGCACGATTTTTGTCCAGTCTCTTCCCGCATCCCCCACACCCCTTTCCCCCCCAAGAATAGTCAGTTCACTCCCTTTCTATGCCCCTGATTCTATTAATGCCCCTGATTCTATTATAATCACCAGTTTATTCTGTTCATCAGATTATTTATTCACTTGATTTTTAGATTCACTTGTTGATAGATGTGTATTTGTTGTTCATAATTTGTATCTTTACCTTTTTCTCCTTCTTCCTCTTCTTAAAGGATACCTTTCAGAATTTCATATAATACTGGTTTGGTGGTGTTGAACTCCTTTAGCTTTTTCTTATCTGTGAAGCTCTTTATCTGACCTTCACTTCTGAATGATAGCTTTGCTGGATAAAGTAATCTTGGTTGTAGGTTCTTGGCATTCATCACTTTGAATATTTCTTGCCACTCCCTTCTGGCCTGCAAAGTTTCTGTTGAGAAATCAGCTGACAGTCGTATGGGTACTCCCTTGTAGGTAACTGACTTTCTTTTTCTTGCAGCTTTTAAGATTCTCTCTTTGTCTTTTGCTCTTGGCATTTTAATTATGATGTGTCTTGGTGTGGTCCTCTTTGGATTCCTTTTGTTTGGGGTTCTCTGCGCTTCCTGGACTTGTAAGTCTATTTCTTTCACCAGGTAGGGGAAGTTTTCTGTCATTATTTCTTCAAATAGGTTTTCAATATCTTGCTCTCTCTCTTCTTCTGGCACCCCTATAATTCGGATGTTGGTACTCTTGAAGCTGTCCCAGAGGCTCTTTACACTATCTTCGTGTTTTTGGATTCTTTTTTCATTTTGCTTTTCTGGTTGGGTGTTTTTTGCTTCTTCGCATTTCAAATCTTTGACTTGATTCTTGCAATCCTCTAGTCTGCTGTTGGAACTCTGTATAATATTCTTTATTTCAGTCAGTGTATGCTTAATTTCTAGTTGGTCCTTTTTCATATCCTCGAGGGTCTCACTAGATTTCTTGAGGGTCTCACTAAGTTTATCGGTGATTTCTAGAGAATTCTTGAAAAACTTTAAAAGTGTGGTTTTGAACTCTATATCCAGTAGTTTACTTTCCTCCATTTCTGTCATTTGTGACCTGTTTCTTTGTCTCCGCATTTTTTATGCTTCCCTGTGTTGATAGAGTGGCTTTGTGTGCTAGGTGTCCTATAGGGCCCAGTGGCTCAGTCTCCCCAATTACCTGAGGTGGACAATCTTGGTGCACCCCTTTGTGGGCTGTGTGCACAGTCTTGTTGTAGTTAAGCCTTGATTGTTGTAGGTATCACTGGGAGGAATTGACCTCCAGGCCAATTGGCTGTGAGAATCAGCTGTGTCTATGGTGGGAGAACTTCTGTGCTGGAGACACCCTTATGGGACAAGACTTGCTTCAGTGGGGCTTTGGTGCTCACTGAGTCTGCCCCCTGAGTGTGTCCCTTATGGATCTGAGGAGTTGTAATCTGGCTCTTGGATCTAAGGAGGGTACACTGGCACTTGGATCTCTAAGGAGGTGCTAATTTAGTCTCTGCCTGAGGCTACCCAGCAGGAGCTACGAAGAGATCTGCAGATTCCCCTTCCTTGTTTGGGGTTTGGAGTTGCCCAGATGAGGCCCAGCTGTGAAGCAATGCAAGCTGCTGTGGGACCTTGGGCCTTCTCTTGGAGGTTCTGGGTCTGTCTGGCCCAGCTGCAGTTTGTTAGGTAATTTTCAGATTGCAAAGGGCCAGGATATTCATATGCAAAAGCCTCTGCTGCAACTTGGGTGGGGCAGGGTCTCAGGGGATCAACAGGGCGGAGCAAGCAGCTATGGCTGATCCTCAGCCCTGCCCTAAGAGGCTCCGTGTCTCAGTGTCCCGGTAATCGCTGCAAGCACCTCTGAGAGGAAGCCGCCCTCGATTTCCGAGTTCTGCCCGCTGCGACAGTCCAGTCTCTCCCTGTATGAGTCTGGGTCCCCTCCCGGAACTGGAGTTCAGAGCAGTCGGGGGCTTGAGACTCCCTCCCGATTCAAAAAGACAGCCGTGTCCTCAGTTGCCAGCCCTTTCCATGTGTGCCTCCGTACCTCTGCACTTCCGCAGCGCCTCTGAGTCTCAGTGCTTTTCTCTTTCCTTCTAGTTGTAGAATTTCCACTCAGCCAGCCTTCCTGTGGTTCTGGATGATGTCCGTTTTGTCTTTTAGTTGTATTTTTGAAGTTGTTGTGGGAGGCAGCAATTTCCGGTGTTTACCTATGCCACCATCTTGGTTTTTCTGTAATTCCCAGGGAGGATAGAAGTTCAAAGTTCTTCAGCATCACATTTAGGTACAGCTGTCTCTGACCCTCATCAAGGAGGCTCCATTCCTCCCTGGAGAAGTACAGGGTAATGTCCTCAAAGGTTACGCCAACCTCAGCCCGTCTCTTCAGTGGGGGCGCAGCCATTGCACTCTGTGGGCTGAGCGGGGTGGAAGCGGCGTGAGTAGAAGCTGCTGCAGGAATGGTGGTCCCTGTCCCGGCCCTGGCGTGGGTTCATGTGTCGACTCCCAGCTTCAATCACACGTGGGAGCTGTGAGCACCACTGGAGGCTCCCACCATTGGCTGTGTGGCGGGGAACACCACTCTCCGGCCTTCTCCAAGGGAGTGTGGACTTGGAAAACCTCACCGCCTGAGACAAAAATCTAAGAAGAGGAAATCCCGCCACAAGGATTACAGATCCCGCCCTACAGAAGCAGCCTATAAGCTTTTCTAAGGCAGAGATTTCCATACACTCCTTTGCCTTGAACAGAGAGTGGGATGCTGCATAAAAGTCTATAGCGGTCAGGAGACCAGGTGCATCAGATTAGGCAGGTGTCTCAACTTCTTCGACCCCCATTTGCTTATGTGTGAAATGGAAATAGCTTTTTCTCACATCTATATAGGGTATTGTTACAGTGTCTCATGTATAATAACTCATTTATTATCTGCCCACCTATGAGATATATGAGATAATTTACCTGAAGCAGGTTGGAAACTGAGGCATGCAGAGGTAAATTGTACTACTAAGGTGTTCAATAAGTGCTTTTTGAAGAATGAGATTAAATATTTCTTTTTCTTTCTGCCCCCTTTCTCCCAATGTAAACTTTATAAGAACAACTTCTTTTGATATTTTTGGTCGATAGTTTTCTCAGACTAATAGTCTGCTGTGGAGCACTCTTCCCCCTCCCCCCAAAAAACATTAGAAGGGCAGGTGGTGAATGTGAATAGAGGCACCTGGCACTGTAATGGTACTTAGAAAAATAGTAGGAATTGCACAAATCTTTTAAAATAATGTCCTAATTCTTGTCTCTTTTCTGAGGTAAAAAGAGAGGTCAAATTTAGAAAAAGGAGAGTAGAGTAATTGAAGTATAGAAAACCAAATAGTCATTATCAGAGAATTAGAAGCTGAAACTGACACAAGGACAATAAAGGTATTAGATTAAAAATGAACAAAAGGTGGAGCCCTGCAAAGTGAATATGATTTTTTAAAGGCAAGAAACTGTGACTCATTTAGTCTTTGAGAAGCAGAATATTATTGAAAACATAGTAAAAATAATGAGTACAGAAGGGTATATGGTATGGCCCACTGTGGGAATTTCTAGGCTGGCTTCTGCGCTAATTATTAAGTGTCCCAGCTCTCATTCCACATTCAAACTAAGCATCCATAAACTTCACTCTCTGGCAGGGTGAGACATAGGAAGATATTCAAATACCAAAGTAACTATGGAAATAGGAGGAACAAAGAAGAATTCTTGAAAGTCTCTGGGTAAAGATAAAAGAAAAACAGAATAAAGAAGATTTCACAGCAGGAGTTGTGACAGATCTCCATATCGGAAGTCAGGAAGATGAAGTGGAACAAAGCCAAATCTCCACATCCAGGGAGATGGTCCATAGATTTCAACTACCCAGTTACCTTTCAGATAACTCGCTCAGGAGAACAGGACTGGAAACGTATGAAACATAAATTAAATTCTCAAAGTAAATGATGCAAACAGAGTAGCAAGAATTTTGAAAATGGTCTTACATTTTAAAGATTTTATAGACTGCCTGAATGTCTTAAATAACCTGGGGAAGAATGATCTTAGATTAACCAAATTCCAAGTATAAACATTATTCCCAAATGTTAGGAAAGCAAGCTTAATTTGCTTATAAATTTAATATATATATGTATATGTATTTGTGTATGTATATGTATATGTATATGATAAAAGCCTAAGCAACCGTTAGGGTGGAAAGACCAGAACGACAGGTCACTATGATGTGCACTGACCACTAGGGGGCAGACGCTTAACACAAGAGCTTCTCCCTGGTGGTCAGTGTGCTCCTATAAGGGAAATGCTGCTCAGCCAGAAGCCGGGCTCATGGCTGGCAATTGCAACAGTGGTGGTGGAAGCCTCTCCCACCTCTGTGGAAGCGCTAAGGAGCAGCGAGCTGAGCTGTAAGGAGCAAGCAGGCAGGCAGTAAGGAGCGAGGGGTCCTGGACTGGGAGAGCGATGTCCGCCTGCCGGCTTAGGCCCGATTCCCAAGGGGATCGGGCAGCTTGGGGACCAGGCCTAAGCCGGCAGGCAGACATCCCCCAAGGGGTCCCAGACTGCAAGAGGGCACAGGCCAGGCTGAGGGACCCCCGCCAGTGCACAAATTTCATGCACCAGGCCTCTAGTATGTATGTATGTATACACACACACACACACACACACACACACATATATATATATATATATATATATGCATGTATATATACATATATATGTATAAATTTTAAAGGAAGGTTATAGATTTCTGCCATACTGAATGAGAGGCTAGAGATACATTTTAATATATGTTTAATATAAATGCCTTATTGGATCCCTATTATTATAGTCTGAAATTAGTGGTATGTTTTGGTGATTTATAGGTTATCTATTTCTACACAGCAAACATCCACATTTTTAAACATTTTCACATGGTTTAGTATCCTCTTATTTGGCACGCTCACGAGGTCTCTTGAGGCCTAGGCTTGTAATTTATAGAATATCACTTCCTGCTCATATAGTCACATTAGGTCTTACCGTGAGCCCCTATTCAAGAGGTGGGAAATTGACTACCCTCATTGTAGAGCTGGAAAAAAAAATGGCTATTTGTCTTCTATCATAGGTATTCAGCTGAATTACAAATGGGAAAAGAGATATGAAAGAATCCAATTTAAATAGAAAACTGCTAAATTATTGCAAAGCGTTATTATGAAGTAGCTGACTCATTGTTCCTTTCCTCTTCTCCAGGTGTCCTCATTAGGAAGTCCAAGACTTCTGGCCGCAGGCATGCTGAACCATTCTGAAGCGTGTTTGTGGGCTTGGCCACTACTTATTTGTTTCTTGCTATTCGGTATCTCATGTATGAGACTGCTACCAATTCAATAACATATGAAATGTACTGAATTTCAGAAAGAAAAATTTTCCTGTATGTTGTAAATCTTGTGATAATTGTCATTAGCTTAAGCACTGATCCATAGTTTAAAGGAAATAGTCAAGCAAAAAAAAAAAAGTAAGGTTGAATCACTTTATTGATTCAGCTCTGTGACATCCTCAAAAGAACTCAACAGTGACAACAAGACTGAGGGATCAGTGACTTTTTGTAGTGAGCATCACCATCGTGGCAAATCCACAATGCAGGGTTCTCCTTTTCTGAGGAACTCCCAATATGCACAGATAGGTCCTCTTCTTGCCCCGACCTGGACAATTCTCTCAATGATAGGAAAGGGTCCCCTGGACTATGGCTGCTTGGTTCAGGTCCATCATCTGACCCAAGTTGCTCCAATCAGTTTGTTTCTCTCATGAACTGGAATGCTGCCAGAAGAGCAACATTGTTATTGGAAGTTGTTGGTAGTTGAGACACATTGCAATACTCTGAAAGGAATACCTCCTGCAGAAGAAATACACGAAATTGCCCTAGTTCCTACCCTTTCTGAGGAACTAATTCTTCCTTGGATTTTGTCAGATATTCCAGTATTCTTGCAATTTAATCCCTGTTTTTGCTCAAGCTACTTGAATTGGTTTATGTTACTTGTTATCAAAAGAAACTTAACTAACAGAAGACAGCCACTACCATGGCTGAATGGTTAGAATAAAATGGTTTATCTGAATGCAGTTTCATTGATTCATTCAACTGTCATGTATTGAGGACCTATTATGATTCAATCTCAGAGACAGGCACACAAGTGAGACAGGAGGAGGTGAGGGGAGACAGTCATGCAGACTCTAAGTTGGGGTAATGTTCTAGTAGAGATACCTACAAAGTGATGTGGGAGGACAGATAAGGGCATAATGAACTCTTTGAGTAGTTTGGGGAACTGGGGTTAATCAGCTTGGAGAAGGATCTGAGCTAAGGACTAGCTCAAAGCTATACAGAAAATTCAAATCTCATTACATTGCAGTGACAGCAAATGAAGAATTTCTGCATAGAGGCAGAAGACCAGCTGTTTTCAATATCCACTCAGCTCTGCTGAGTGGAAACTGATTTCAACAGCAGCATGAGAGATTTAGATTGCATATGAAAGAATTTCCTGACAGCGAGAGTTGTTAATGTTGGGAGATTGCAGACTCTTCTCTAAAGGTTTAAAAAATAACGTAGCTCTTCATCTGCCTAGTACGGCATTATTGTCTAAAAGTAGGGAAATGGAAATAGTTGCTCAAGGTCTCCCCTAGCTTAGAGATTTTACAATTCTGTCACTTTTTAGAAAAACTTTATTGAATCAATGAAAAAAATGAAAGTACAGACAGAAAAGTAATGCAAAGGAATGGAAAAATGATCAAATAATTCTCTATTGGGTCAGGAGTGAGGAAGAAGTGAAGAGTCTAAAAAAGCTTCAATATTTTTTATGTTAGATATTATTTTAAAATCAGTCTATTGGTATTCTAGAACTCCCACATTGAGGCTTAACTAGCACCCAGCCCAGAGTACTTTAGTTTCTCTTAATTCACTTTAAAGCTAATCTCGCATGAGTGGGGGGTGGGTGGGTGGGGAAATGGGGTGATAAGGACACATATGTAATACCTTAATCAATAAAATACTTTAACCCTAAAAAAAGCTAATCTCATTCTATAGAATATTTTGTAAATATTTATACATTTCTTTTTATTGTGAACTTAAGCAAATTTATAAAATAAAGCTGTCAAATGAGCATTAGCTCTCTGTATCACTCAGAATTTACCTCTGCCCTTTTAAGGTTAGCTACCGACACTTTATAGTATTTTTGAATTCTGTTTTCTTTCACATGATTGATTTTATTTATATTCATGTATGTGTTGATGTATTCCCTATACTTGCCACATTTAATAACACTTTAGCCCAGGACTATGAATCTATAGATGTTGATATGGGTAGTAAGTGGGGTAGCTGGAACTGAGTGAGCGGACAGATGCCCTGGGAGCATCTGTGATGGGATGAAATCATCACGGCTTCAAACCCATCACTGGAGCCTCCTCACCCAGCTAATCCATCCTGTCCTCCTCTCCCCTCCCCTCCCCTCCCCTCCCCTTCCCTTCTTTTCCTTCCTTCCTTCCTTCCTTCCTTCCTTCCTTCCTTCCTTCCTTCCTTCCTTCCTTCCTTCCTTCCTAATACCCTTCCTCCCCATCCCCTGCCCCTTTCTTCCAACTCAAGAGACTAGAATGAACTTAAAATTAGAGCTTGTGTTCAGAGGCTTATAAATCCAGTTGGACTAAATGTAATGTATATGACTAGAAAATGGAATTAGAAAATTAAGTTAGGTAACGTGATGTAGAATTTGCTAAGACCACAGAGTTTAGTTTATTGGGAAGTCATTGGGAAACACGAATACAGCATTTGAAAGATAAGCATGAAAATGGTGGATAGTGGGAGGCTCTTGAGGATGTTAATCAGTTTAAAAAGTCAGTTAAAGTGGGGAATCATTCAAAATGATATACCCTTTAACATTTTATTTTACATTAAAAATCAAAGATATACAGACATACACCAATATTTTGATATTGGGTTAGGGGTTTAGTTTACTTTTTAAATGAGGAATCATTAATTGTTTTCTC
>NW_005871174.1:1037146-1102651 GCF_000147115.1 Myotis lucifugus
CGGAAAAAAAAGTTCAAGATAGAGGCCTCCTTCATTCCCCCAACCTTTTAATCCTGTCTACCTACTCACTTTGACGCACTTTTGTAAAGATATAATTTTGGTTATGATTCAGCTTAAATTTCAAACAAAAACTACATCTCTCTATTTTTTCACATATACTTCATCAGTTTTTTTTAAAAAAATATATTTTTATTGATTTCAGAGAGGAAGGGAGAGGGAGAGACGGAAACATAAATGATGAGAGAATCATTGATCGGCTGCCTCCTGCATATCCCCTACTGGGGATTGAGCCCACAACCCGGGCATGTGCCCTTCACCAGAATTGAACCTGGGAGCCTTCAGTCTGGAGGCCAACACTCTATCCACTGAGCCAAACCAGCTAGGGCCATACCTCATAAGTTTTGATGAAATTTTTAACTCAGTAAGGCCATTAGAATCATGAAATAAAGCTGTCAAATGAGCATTATCTCTCTGGATCACTCAAAATTTACATCTGCCCTTTTTAAGGTTAGCTACCTACACTTTATAGTATTTTTGAATTCTTTTTCTTTCACATGATAATTCTTTTTTTTCAATTATTTTAAAAAAATGTATTTTTATTGATTACAGAGGAAGGGAGAGGGAGAGAGAAATAGAAACATCAATGGTGAAACAGAATAATTGATCACCTGCCTCTTGCATGCCCCCTACTGGGGATTGAGCCTGCAGCCTGGGCATGTGCCCTGACCGGGAATTGAACCATGACCTCCTGGTTCATAGGTTGAGGCTCAACCACTGAGCCACACTGGCAGACACCACAAAATAATTCTTTTTTTTTTTTACTAATAAAAACTTTATTTGCAAATGTTGACATAGTGTTTAAGTCAGAATTGAAAGCAATGATAAGCAACTCCTTCCCATAGTTATTACCTCTGACCAAGGCATAATAAGAATTCACTTGGATAAATATATTTTATAACCTACCTAAAAACAGGATAGTTCATAAATTCTCTAAACTGTTCTTTTCTGCTATGGTCAGTCCTTGATCTTTAGCTGTAAAACCTAGTAAACTTTGGCATACTCTAATGCTAGTATTTTAAGTTACCGAAAACCTCTATAAATTTAGCATTATTTCTCAAATCTGGGCAGTTTTCTCATTCTGAATGCTTAAACATTTAGATCACAAATTGAAATACCAGTAGAAAAACATTCATCTTTAGGCAGGTTGTATAGTTAACACATGGCAAGAAACTAACAATATAATTTAAACACCTAGAACATACAAATGCTTGAAAGCATTATGAAGTCTGAACTTAATGGGTACACTCTGCTAAATTGTAGCAGTTCCAGTTACAGGAAAACCGGACTGCTGTAAGGTTTAATATGATTTAAGCTATCTTAAATTTTTCCTAATTCCTGACACCAATATTAGATTTATATAGAAGTTCTATTATAGTAAGAAATAGTTGTTACAGTGAGATCTGCAAACATATACAAAATTATATTAAAATTCATATAGAATAATATTTACATTTTTAAGTTACAACTTTGAAGTTAGAAGATGAAGTATAGCTTAAGTTTTACAACAAAGAAGACAAAAACACATAAGACAAAAATAGAGTTGACAGTAAAAATATGACTATCTGTTCTTCATACAACATGTGGAAACTCTTGTCAGAAAGCTATATCTTCTTAATCTGATTGTTCAAATCACTAAAATATGGATGAATCAGTGCCATTTTGCCAGAAATTTGTCTGGCAGGATCATATACTAACATTTTCGAGAGAATATTCAAGCCATCTTCATCCAAGTTTTTGACATGGGGTGATAGGCGTCCTGGTTTCCACTTGAGAAATGTATTCTTATAGTCCTGTAAAGACTCCATGTCTGGCTGAGAGAGAAACATCGATCAGCTGCCTCCTGCACACCTCCCACTGGGGATGTGCCCGCAACCCAGGTACATGCCTCTGACCGGAATCGAACCCGGGACCCTTCAGTCCGCAGGCCGACGCTCTATCCATTGAGCCAAACCGGTTCCGGCTTCATCCAAGTTTTTGACATGGGGTGATAGGCTTCCTGGTTTCCACTTGAGAAATGTATTCTTATAGTCCTGTAAAGACTCCATGTCTGGCCACACTTCATTGTTGGGGGTACCCAAAGCTCTGAAAATTCTGAAAAGTTGATCAATTTCTGAATCCCCATGGAAAAGTGGTTTCGTAGTTGCTAATTCTGTAAATATGGTGCCTATACTCCAAATGTCAACTGGAGTCGAATAGCGAGCTGACCCCAGCAACACTTCTGGAGATCTATACCAAAGTGTTACCACCTCATTTGTATAAACTCTAATAGGTATTCCAAAAGCTCTGGCAAGGCCAAAATCAGCCAGTTTAATTGTTCCTTTGTCAATAATCAATAGATTTTGAGGTTTTAAGCCTCTACGAAGAACTCTTCTAGAGTGACAAAACACAATCCCTTGTAGGATTTGGTACAAATAACTCTTAACAAGTGCAGAATCCATGAACTGACCAGGAGGGATAGAGTCTAAGTATCTCTTTAGATCCATGGAAAGGTATTCAAAGATGAGCTATAACCTGGAATCTTGAAGCACATCTTGAAGTCTTCTCCAATGTCCTCTATTTTGGTATAGTCATCCATAGTCAATTAATAGTTATGGCAGATGCCGGCAAGCGACCCCGCCGCAAAAGCAGCGGTGGCTACCATGTCGGCGTCACTTTGTCCTTAACTTCCCAGATCCAGCTCTGAAGCTAAGTCCACAAAATAATTCTTGATAAGCATGCAACTTAGCTTATGGGAAGAGGCTAATATGCACATTGATTGAACTGCAGAATGACCGGTTGCTATGATGCACATTGGCCACCAGGGGCAGACACTCAATGCAGGAGCTGCCCCCTGGTGGTCAGTGCACTTCCATATGGGGAGTGCCACTCAGCCAGAAGCTGGCTCATGGCTGGCAAGCGCAGTGGTGGTGGCAGGAGCCTCTCCCACCTCTGTGGCAGCTCTAAGAATGCCCAAATAACGGTTTAGACCTGATCCCTTGGGGGCCTAATCCTTTAGTCGGACATCCCCCGAGGGCTCCCTGGCTGCCAGAAGGATGTCTGACTGCAAGCTTAGGCCTGATCCCCTGGGGAGTGGACCTAAGTCGACAGGTGGACATCCCCCAAGGGGTCCTGGGCTGAGGAACCGCCCCCCCCAGTGCACAAATTTTTGTGCACCGGGCCTCTAGTCCTCTATAATAAAAATCTAATATTCTAAGTGTCCAACTGGTCGACTGACCAGTCGCTATGACATGCACTGACCACTAGGGGGCAGATGCTTCGACTGGTAGGTTAGCTTGCTGCTGGGGTCCAGCTGATCAGGACTGGGTGAGATGGGCTGGACACCCCTGGAACCCTCCCTCGGTCCCTCCCTGGCCCCGATTGTGCACCGGCGGGGTCCCTCAGCTGGGCCTGAGCCCTCTCGCAATTCAGGACCCCTCGGGGGATGTTGGAGAGCTGGTTTTGGCCCGATCCCTCTAGGCCAGGCCGAGGGACCCCACTGGCGCACGAATCCGGGTACCAGGCCTCTAGTATTGATACAATTTGCAGTCACTTCTGTGTATAGTAGACTATCCCAGTGTGGGAATGGCTTCCAGTGTAATTCCCCTGCCTACTGCACCAGCTCATGTAGCAATGTGACTGAAGATGCAGGGCCAGAGGTCTATCATATGGAAGTGTCTTTTGGCACTGGCACCGAAAGTATGTGGATGGTGGAAGAAAAATGATGTCAAAGATTCACCCCATGCAGTGTTAACTCCCTTTTACTTATGGGGTATACATATGGGTACTGTAACATCTGTGCCTTGATATTAATACAGAAGCTTCAGAGTAACAAGTGAGACAAGGTTAATAAGATTGTGCCTGTGCAAAGTCAGTTGCTGAAGCAGTAGCTCAAACAAGAGACAGGTAAGACTGAGATACACACAAAAATGGTTTATAAAGTGTGTTTGATACATGGGTCTTTCTTTAATTCTGGAACATTTCCTGCCATCATGTCTTCAAATATTATGTCTTTCTGATTCTCAATGCTTTGACATTCCTATTAACTGTTGGGATTTTTCATTCTGTACATGAGTTCTCTTATTTCTGCTTTCATGTATTCCATCTCTTTTTTTTCCTCTCTAAGGTGAATTTTGAGTGATTTTTGAGGTTCTATCTTTTAATTAATCAGTTCTCTCTTTAACTATGTCTACTTTGCAATTTAACCTATTCATTATGAATTTGATTTTAGTAATTGTATTTTTCACTTCCAGAATTTTTATTTTATTATTTAAAAAGTTTATCTGTTGTTTTATAGAAGCATTTTCTTGCCTTACATTCTTTTCTCATTTTGAATACTTTATTTTGAAGTTTCTTTTAAAATTTTCTTTTTCTCAAGCTTTTCAGAATAAAAATGATCTTTTTGTGGGTTGTTTTTCATGGGAGGTCCTGGGTCCTGGAAAGATTCCTATGAACAGTTTCAAGTTTGTTTTTGACTAAACTTTAAGAGTTCCATCTGTTCTGGACCAGGTTTTTAATGCTAATTTCTTAGTTTAGAGTGCCTCACCATACAGGTAGTTGGAATTCAGACCACATGTCCTGGGTAGCTTAGACCTGGGGTTTAATATTTTTTAGAAGTTCCTATCTACTGCCCCAGACAGTGAACTGCAGGGCCTTGAATTACATATGATTCCTAAAGGCAGAGAAAGGCTAGGTCAAGGTTAGTGGATTATAGTGTAAATTTCCTCTTATATATAGTATCTGGGAGGTGAACACTAAATAAATACATTCCAGGACTGAGGGTATTTAAGAAGAGCTTACATGGGGAATTTACATTCTCCTTTCATCTTTCCTATGAAATTACCTGTATCTCTACCTATTTTTTTATTATTAGCACCCAAACCTCTCAGTCAATGCAATCCCTTCTCTCCTGTACCTTCAACCTCTTCTCTATAGATTACATTCCAATGACATTTATTTATTTTTAAAAGTTTTAAAATATATTTTTACTGAGTTCAGAGAGGAAGGGAGAGGGAGAAGGAGAAGGAGAGGAAGAGGGAGAGAGAGAGAGAAATCAGTGATAAGAAAGAATCATTGACTGGCTGCGTCCTGCATGCTTCCTACTGGGGATTGAGCACATAACCTGGGCATGTGTCCTTGACTGGAATCAAACCCAGAACCCGTCAGTCTGCAGGCCGTCGCTCTACCCACTGAGGCAAACTGGCTAGGGGTCAATGGCATTTAATTGTGTTAAATCTTTCCTACTAATTTGAACACAAAGCTTGAGCACCTTGTTAGATTCTCCTGATTACTTCTTTACAAAGACACTTGCCACCTGGCCGGCATGGCTCAGTGGTTGAGCATCAACTTATGAACCAGGAGGTCACAGTTCGATTCCCGGTTGTGGGCTCGATCCCCAGTTGTGGGCTCGATCCCCAGTGCGGGGTGTGCAGGAGGCAGCCGATCAATGATTCTCTCTCATCATTGATGTTTCTATCTCTCTCCCTCTCCCCTCCTCTCTGAAATCAATAAAAAACAAGACAAAACAAACAAACAAAACTTGCCCCTGGACTGTGCTGTTACCGCTGCCACTGCTAGCACCTTTGCCAGGTTCTCTGAACTGGCTGTAGTCTGAGTTGGAGCCTTGGGCCTGCATGGCCTTCATTGAACCCTTTGTTCCAAGGCAGCCTTCGTATGTCATTCAGATTGGATTAAAAACTACTCTACAGTCATGGACTTTGACCTCCTGGTAACTGCTAAGGACCGGATGTGTGGAGCAGTCAGCTCCCTATGGGGCAAACCTTGACCAATGAGATTCAAGAGTGGGAAAGGATAAAATAAATTCCTTACCCAGACTACTCTGAGGTGTGCTTTCTTCGATGGCTCTCAAAAAGGCCTGCGGCTACACCTGCTGAGAAACCTGTTTGGTTTCTTTGTGAAGCATTATGAAATGACAGTCACATTGCTGTGCATCTCTCCTTGCCGTTTCCCCACCCCCCTTTTCCTTACCCTCATTTCCCTGAGCTTGCATCTCACAAAGAATAGTGTCTGAATCTTTACTTCAAGCCCTGTTTCCTAGAGAACCCAGGCTAAGGTATCCATCATACAAATGTTTTCTCAACTCCATGTCTCCCTCCATCTATCTATTCCACTTATATTTCTCTTCCTTTGAAATGTTTTGAAAGAGATTTTCTTTTTTATTTTAATCTCTGTTTTCTTATCTGCCATTTATTTCTCCATCTAGCTCCTCTCTACCATTTCTCTAAAATTGCTGTCATGAACATCAATAATGACCTTGTTGTTGTTAAATCCAAAGTATAATTTCTTACTTGATCTTACTTGATCTGCCTGCAGCACTTGACACTGACCTTGCCTCCTTCTTCCAACATTGTCTTGCCCTGAATTCTAGACAATGCACTCTGGTTTTTATCTTGCTGTTATAGCTACTCCATCTTAGTCACCTTTATATACTAGTATCTTACTAGAGGCCTGGTGCACGGATTCGTGCACCGGTGGGGTCCCTTGGCATGGCCTGCAGGGATTGGCCGAAACCGGCAGTCCAGTGCAGCCTGCCGCTCCCTCCTGCTGCTCCTGCTTATCCTGACCCCGCTGCACCTGCTGCCCGAAGCTCAGTAGCGCTGTCACAGAGTTGGGAGAGGCTCGCACTGCTGCAGCTGTGCTTGCCAGCCATCAGCCTGGTGTCTGGTGCCTGTCAGTCAGCTGAGTGGTGTTCCTGCTGTGGGAGCCATTGACCACCAGGGAGCAGCTCCTGTGTTGAGCGTCTGCCCCCTGGTGGTCAGTGCGCATCATAGTGACCGGTTGTCTGGTTGTCTGGTCATCTGGTCGCTTAGGCTTTTATATACACTGAGTGGCCAGATTATTATGACCACTTGACATTTGTAGGATATATATATATATATATATATATATATATATATATATATATCCCACATTCAAAGGCTGTTAAATTGCATTGTTTACCCATATCTTCAGAAAAAAATCACTTCTATTGTCGTGGTAAACAACCTGCTTCCCTATTTATAATGGTCTGGCCCTCTAGCAACTTCAGTGCGAAATTAACGTCAGGTGGTCATAATAATCTGGCCACTCAGTGTATATAGCTATAGGTAAATATTGATGTTTCTCAGGATTCTGTCTTTAGTCCCCTCCATTTCCTTCCTTTCCTTTCTCTTCCTTACGCTTCCTTTTTCTTCTTTCTGTATAAAACTATCTCTGGGAAGTCTTATTCATTCACAAAGCTTCAAGTGCCATCTATATGCCAGTAACTTCAAAATTATATTTTAAGTCTAACTTTTTCTCTTGAATACCAGGTTTTTAAAAGGGTCTGTCATACTAGATATTTCCTCTTTGATGTCCTATAGGCCTTGAAACTCAATGTGCCCAAAAATGAAACTCAGCATTTTCTTCCCGCCTGAATCTGTTCTTATCCTTGCTTTCCTGTCTCTGGTACCCCCATTCCCAAGTCAGATGTTAGAGGCCACCCTCCCTTATCCACAGCATCAACCCCTGATTCATTCTAGTTTGCCCAGGATTTTCTTGGTTCCACATCTGTGGAACTCCTGTAATCCTGTGAAAATGGTTTGCCTGCAGCTGTTCCAATTTTAAAACTAAAAGTCTCACACCTTGGGAAACCTTTCAGTCCTGGGCAAACCGGAAAGGTCATCCTTTCTTTTACATCTAACCAATCATCAAAACCCACCGATTCTAACTAGATTGTCCCATTCTCTCCCTCTTCTCTGCTGCTTTAAACAGTGCAGGCCATGATCAGTTCTTGCTTAGGGTGTGGTAAAGCTTTTGAGCTTTCCTTTTTCCTCTATCATCGCTTCCCTTACCCCATTCTTTGAATTATTGCTAGAGCAATCCTTTAAAATTATAAATCAGAGGCTGTCTTTCTTCTTAAATTTTTTAAAACTGTCCTTTATTTGCCCTAAGATAAGGAGCACACTTTTTAAGATGGCTCACATGGCCTCTCATAAAATTGTCCTTATTTTTCTAGACTCATCCCCTTCTCACTTTCCTCTTACATTGTACCTAAGCCCAGATGTTAGCTGTCCTCTATAAAAGCAGCCTTTGTTTTTATTTTACACCCACATGGATGTGGAACTCTTGCGTGTCTTCACATTCTCTTTCCCAAATCTACTTCTATAAAAGTCTTAGTGGAAACATGGAATTCACCAGGGAGATGAAGAGGAGATTTATCACATGTGGTATAGCAACAACCCCCACTTTACCATTTGACTATTTGACATTTTTTCTACCAAGTTTCTTCTCAGCTGTGGCACTTCTAGGATTTTTTTGTGTGTGTCTTTACTTTTGCCCCAAGGTAAAACAGCCTTCCTGGGTCTACTTGTACCCCCACCCACCCCAGGCTCTTTACACTCATCTCTTTCTTATATTGAACAATTTGGCTTTGCCCCAGCATCTGTTTGTAAATGTACATTCCTAACTCCATCCAAGGACTCAACAAAACAAAGTGTTCCTCTGTTTCTAGATTCCATTCTTGCTTATTGCCATCATTTTTAGCTTGAATATGTCCCTAAGGCAGCCGTGGGCAAACTACGGCCCGTGGGCCGGATTTGAAATGAATAAAACTAAAAAAAAGAAAGACCCTACCCTTTTATGTAATGATGTTTACTTTGAATTTATATTAGTTCACACAAACACTCCATCCATGCTTTTGTTCCGGCCCTCCGGTCCAGTTTAAGAACCCATTGTGGCCCTCGAGTCAAAAAGTTTGCCCACCCCTGCCCTAAGGTCTCACCTCTCATCCCAAGTATCTTATTAAAATCTTTCTTTAAAAGTTTAGTGTTACACTCCTAGGGGAATTATTCAACCAGTTGCTAAGAGAGTAAAAGTTTCTTCATTTTCTTACATGTGTTTCAGCCATATTGGCTTTTCTGCAGCTCTCATAATATTTCTTGTTCTCTGCTACTATGTTTTTGTATAAGCTGCCAAATTGTCTAAGATCCTTTACCACCATTTACCTAAAAAAAAAGCTGACTGACTAATAAATATACCTAAAGTTATGAGTTTTTTTATGTCTCCATGCCAAAATTAATCTTCAGCATCAGGAAGAATGGACTGGTTTTTATAGATTGAACCAGTGCTAGTTGTAGTTCATGGGGCTTGATTTGGACAAAGAAATTTCTAATTACATAGCGACTCATTTCAGCATTTTTAATCAACATTGCATGATGAAATTCACGGCATTAGGCTCTAGGGGATTAGAAAGAAAACTAATTTCACATTTTGAAAGTCATTTTCAAGACCTCCAAAGAAGGTTGCTTTATAAAGGTCATGAAAAAGGCCTAAGAATTATATGGCTCTCAGTTTGATTCCAAGTTGGAGAATCAGTACAATTAATCAAAACTGCAACCCACAGTCCCTTAGAAAACATTATGCAAAACACATGGCCATTAGTGCAGTCTAAGCAATCATATATGTTTACAGGTTGGTCATATTCAATTCACCTAGTTTATTTTCTTGACAATATCCTTGAGTATGTCTTCATTTTTACTAACGCAAATTGAAGATTTTAAGATGGCAGTAGAATACCTTCTTGTTGTGTATGGAGAGCCACACTACATGGGTTTCTCAGTGGCCTTCCTTATTACTACAGCCTTTGAGCTTCAAAGCTTTGAAAAGAGCGTGGATTAACAGAATAAATCTGGAGTTATATATTTATCCAGCTATATTTTCTTAAGGAATTTTAAACTCTCTGTACTTTCTTATCATTTCTTTATTGTCTTTATTTTATTTTTTTCATTACCATTTATCCCCCTGATAGCCTCTTCCACCTCTAACTCCATCTTCCCACCACCCCACAATCACCACACTGTTGTCTGTGGTGTCCATGAGTTCTTTCTCTCTTTTTTTCTTTTTTGTTCAATCCCTCCACTCATATTTTGAAGGATAGATCTTCCTTTGTGTACTTTCTTGCTCAGAAGGTAATATAAAGTAATACATGTGAAATCCTTTGAAAACTAAAAATATTTTGCAATCATAGGTGGGCTGGTCATCTTTCAGATTTGCAAAGGGCAATCAGGAGATTTACTGTATCAAGCTATCCTTCTAGGTTTCAACTATTCATCTATCTGATTCCTCCCTCCTTTTTAAAGCACTCAATATTTTCATATAACAGATATGGTCTCTGTCCTCATGGAACTTACATTCTTGAGTAAATAGTAAATAGACAATTAAAATTTAGATTGATAAAGTCTGTAATTGAAAGGGAACTGTGGGATGGTTAGATTAGGTCGAGAAGTGGGTAGGAAAGGTTTTTCACAAAAAAATGATGTCTATGCCAAGAACTAATGCTTCAGCTCTCATGGGAAAATATGGGAAATACTTTAAGGCCTCATGGGTAGTATGGGTAATAGCAGGGCAAAGAGAGGTGTTAGAATGTTAAAAGGAGAGAAAACACTGTGTGCCAACTTCCCAAGACAAGAGCAGTGTAATTCAACAAAAATTTCAAGGTAGCTTTTCTGCCATGTAAGAACTTTCCACTCAACTTATTTATGAACAATGTAGTAACTAGTTCCATAGAATATCTGAAGAGCGAAAAGTGTGTGGTTTACCTATTTGCAGCTATTTTTTGGCCTCAAGTCTTAAGTTGATTGAATTGCACCATTCCTGGAAGCTCCCTTTGTCTTGTTTACAAACAAATCTTTGGGCAGTGGATTACTAAGACTTCAAAGCTTTTGGTTTTTGAAACATGGCAGTTTTTTAAAAAAATTTTTTTATTGATTTCAGAGAGGAAGGGAGAGGGAGAGAGAGATAGAAACATCAATGATGAAAATCATTGATCGGCCGCCTCCTGCATGCCCTCCTCTGGGGATGGAGCCTGCAACCCAGGCATGTGCCCTTGATCTGAATCAAACCCGGACCTTTCAGTCTGCAGGCTGACTCTCTGCTCACTGAGCCAAACCAGCTAGGGCAAAACGTGGCAGTTTGAATTGAAGCACTATAATTATCAGATAATTAATAACTCAATAACAATACTCCCATGTCTTTTCATTTTAAAGAAGAGAAAACTTGCCGAAACCGGTTTGGCTCAGTGGATAGAGCGTCGGCCTGCGGACTGAAGGGTCCCGGGTTCGATTCCGGTCAAGGGCATGTACGTTGGTTGCGGGCACATCCCCAGTAGGAGATGTGCAGGAGGCAGCTGGTCGATGTTTCTCTCTCATTGATGTTTCTAACTCTCTATCCCTCTCCCTTCCTCTCTGTAAAAAATCAATAAAATATATTTAAAAAAAAAAAAAAAAGAGAAAACTGGGTGTCAGAGGGGTTAATTACCTTTCCCTAGGTAATCCAGCTATTAAATCATAGCTATTAAACGGAATATAGGCTAGTCCTGGGACAACAATGGTCTCTTCATATTAGAATCAGGAGCTACATGACCACAATAAAATATGAAGATCAAGAACAACCACAAAGGCTAAATACAATGTAGGATAACAAGGCAACTAAGACTCAACATAGATATAAATTATCTAACTTAAGTGATCAAGCCTTCTAATCTGAAACATTGCCACTATCACCTGCAATAGCTCCTTTCTGACATTTTGTTGTTAGCGTAGATGAGTCTGGAAAGCATGATTATCCCCTGAATTTGATAGTTGAGCACAAAATAAGCTTCTAGACAATCATTAAGAAACATAAGAATCTGTAGCTAAGGACTAAAAAAAGGACAAATAAAGTGGAATTTAAAAAAAAAATCAAAATACAAACTTCTATTTACAAAGGGCTGACAGCTTATGATTCCTAGGGAAACTGAGCAATCAAATATAATCAGAATGATTGCTAAGTTTCTCCAGCTTTGACTAACCACTAATCACAAGAAGAATAACATAAAGGAAAAATGAATCCTACGCCAATCTGATTATTGAATACCTGGGTTAGGTATTGTGGAGAAAAGCAGGAATGTTCTGTATGAAAGTAGTAATGCTACTTCTAAAGTCTAAGAGGAACATTAATGATTCAAATCTCTTTATATCCACTTCCCCTACTACATATACCCTCAGGCAATGGCAAAACTTCTGTTGTAATTGTTTTCCTCTTACAGGCAACTTTGCAGATGATGTGCAAACCCTTCAGTGAAATGAAAAGGTCATAAGAGTGAAACTTCTCTTATAAGAATTTTTTTCTACCATAAAACTTTCTGTATCTCTTAGGAATCTTTCACTTGCAAGTCACAGAATACTTAACTTAAGTTTGTGTAAGCAAAGCATTATTGGCTCATATATTTGACAGGGCAGAGGTAGGGCTTGTCATAGATGCAGTTTGATCTGGGAGGATCAAATGCTGGGTTCTCATCACTTTTCAACACTTTCTGTTTGTGTCAGCTTCATGTTTGGATTCCTTCTTTAATGAGATAAGATGGCAGCAGCATTTTTAAGCTTCATACCTTCATCTACAAAATCCAGTGAAACAGTGAAAGCTTTTCTTTCTTAGATCCAGTCACCATGGCCAGGAAGTTGGGGTTATAAGGTTTTGCTTAAGTCAATCAGGGTCCTCTATAGAGGTTGGGAGTGGGATCATTCCCATCCAACTGACTTGCAGAGAATTGGGATGGCAGGATCCCCCCGACCCCCCAGTTCTGCTAGCAGATGAATGGGGAAAATGAAGCTAAATAGCAAAGAAAATATTTTTGCCACCTTGAATTTTTTCCCTTCTCTTTTTATTTGGCATTTCCCCTAAAAGGACTCTCCGTCAAGTTTAGCTTCTGTATTGGTTAGAATATAGTTTCAGGTACATGTAATAGAGATTCAAAATAACAGTATATTAAACAAGATAGACGTTTTTTTCCACTATCATGTAAAGTCTGAGATGGTATGGTGACTCCGCACTGTGAAATTATGAAGGACCTGACTCACATCTTGTCTGTCATCTCCAGGGTGTTGCTTCCATCTCTGTGATCCAACATACATCACACCTATGTCTCAATTACAACTTGACAGAAGGGGCAAAGAAGGGGAGATTATGTCTCTTCTCTTTAAGTCAGAATTTGTCAACATTTTCACTATTGACATTCTGGGTCAGATAGTTTTTCATTTCAATGTTCTGTGCATTGGAGGAAGTTTAGCAGCATCCTTGGCCTCTACTGGGTGCCAGTAATATCCCACTTCCCTGAAGTTGTGACAACCCAAAATGACTCTAGACTTGTCAAACATCCCCTGGAGTGGGGGGATATTTTACTCTGTTCAATTCTTCGGCTAGAACTGAGTCACATGGTCACTCATAGATACAAAGAAGAGTAGGAATGCCCCATCCCTTTTTTCTTTGTGCCTCAAGAATGGGACCATTAAATGTTCTCTGCCATGGGGTTCAAGTGTAAGTATGTCATTCTCTGCTAATATCAACTTAGTGGCACAATGACAGTATCAATAATTATTGAAATTTTACCTTGATCTACCTCCAGGATTCCACAAAAATTCCCCCAAATATTTCTGAAAAGTCTTTAATTTGCATTTCATATTTGTGAACATCCTTTTAGACTTCAACTATGGAAAACTTGAAAATCCATGAAACTGTAGGTAGGCATTTCACAAATGATGTGTCCACTGGTGTCCATTTTGAGGGCACTGAGGTCTTTGTCAAGTATGAGTTCTAGTCACTCTCAAAGCTTCCTCTCCCCAGCTATTGGTACAGCCTTATGTCTGCCATTAACACTAAAGTCATTGGTGCCAACTAAAGCCACCAGCCATCTGCTACATTATAAATCTCTTACCACTTCCAATCTTTGGTCTTATTGAAGTACTAATGAGGGCTTTCAACACGCTATAAACATTTTAGTGAATTAGCTTTTCTACATGGCTCCTTCTTTCCTCAGGACTCACTACAAGACTGCGGGTGTTGAGATGAAAGACAATTCTGAATAACACAAACCTTGATGTACACAAAATCATTCTCTGATGGTTGAAACATTGTTATTGAATCAAGCCTATATGCTCGATGCTTCCCTTGGAATTATTTCTCAGTTCCACATGTAAATAGAATTCAGGTATAATGTCTCATTAGTTTTCCTGACCAGATGGAATATGTGAGGATCCAGTTCAGGCTCAAATTGGAATTCTTTGCTATTTATTCATTCATTCGCTCATTTTAGTCATTCATTATTTTCACTTATTTGTTCAATCAGTATATTTATTGAATGTCCACTACATAAAGGTGTGTTCTGGGTCTTAGAGTTCCAACTGTGAGCACCACAGACATGACCTTTGCCTACACAATCTAACAGGTGCTGGGATGACAGCTCTCTCCTCCTCCACATAGTGTGTCTATTCTTTCATTGGAAATTTGTAAGTTAGACCTGAATATCTGTTACCACTTGCACTCAGTGGTTTGTACTCAGGCAATTTAATATTTGTGTAGGCCAATCCTACTGAGGAAGATTTTACTGAACCTAGTCACACAGTCTCAAGTTAAGCAGAATGTCTGAGTTATTAGGAATCTTGAATTCTCTACTATTTGCTGAATCTGAGCTCTTTTTAAAAAATATATATTTATCGATTTCAGAGAGGAAAGGAGAGGGAGAGAGAGATAGAAACATCAATGATGAGAGAGAAAATCATTGATCAGCTGCCTTCTGCACATGCCCTACTGGGGATCGAACCTGCAGCCGGGGCATGTGTCCTTGATCGGAATCAAACCTGGGACACTTCAGTCCACAGATCAACTCTGTCCACAGAGCCAAACCAGCTAGGATTGAGCTCTTTTTTTTCTTCATGAGCTTTGGTCAGACTGAAGGTTAACTACATTGTAGTAGGTGATTTGCTCTGTAAGAGCTCATCATCTGAAACATTTTTTACTTTTGTAGAATTATTAAACAACTTCTTATTGTGGTAAAACACACAAAACATAAGATTTATCTTTTCCACCATTTTTAAGTGTATAGTTCTGTGGCATTAAGTACATTCACATTTCTGTGCAATTTTCACCACCATCCATCTCCAGACCTTTTTCTCTTCCCCACTGAAACTGTACCCATTAAACAATCACACCCCATTACCCCTTTTCTCCAGCCCCTGGCAACCACGATTCCACTTTATGTCTTTATAAATTTGACTACTCTAGGTACCTCATATAAGTGGAATCATATGGTATTTGTCCTCTGTGACTGCCTTATTTCATGTAGCATAAAGTCTTCAAGGTTCATTCATGCATGTATCAGAATTTCCTTTCTTTTTAAAGGTGAATAACATTCTATTGTATGAATATATCACACTTTGTTTATCTATTAATTCATTAATAAACCGAATTGCCTTTTTTCTGTCTTTTGGTAGAGTGTCATCTTGAATACTAAGACCTACTTGTCCCCAAATCTTGCACTAGTAAATGTAAACACTTTAAATTAAGGCTTTGTGGCATTAATGAACTAAGCTATGAAATCTACAATTGCCACTCAAGAAGAAAATGTGATTTTATAATAAATCAAATTACTGCCATGTTTTCTATTAGCATTAGAAGTCCTAAAATGGGATTATGCAATTATTGTTTTATGAAAAAATGTCAGTTAAAAATTTTAGCAATCAACTGCCATTAAGAATATTTTTAAATAATGGGAAATCTTTCTCTTATTTGTTCGTGATGACCAGTCTGGTAGCCACCAACCAAATGTGGATTTTAAATTAATCACAATGAAATGAAATTAAAAATTCAGTCTCTGTCGTACTAGCCATATTTCAAATGCTCCATTGCCATTATTAGTGGCTACTGTATTGAACGGTATAGACATAGAACATTTTTTTATGATCGAGAAAATTCTCTCCCAAAGTGCTGATTGCATTAGTTGGGATTTTCTCCCCCAAAGTCGTTAGGGGTCATTTAAAGTTCATAAAATTTGTTGCCGCCTAAGAGAGTGTGATATTCTGTGTGCTGCTTGGTTTTGCCAGCCTGTAGTCTGCTGTTGAAGAGCAGAGCTTAATCTTCTGTGGAGCAAAAGAACAAGATCAACGTAGTTTGGTGCTTGCTATTCACTCACCCACATAGGCACACAGAGATCCTATGCAGAGGAAAGAGGAGAGGTGAGGGCAAGGGAAATGAAAAAGTAGGTTCATGGTAAGTTAATGGTATTTTAAGTTTTTATGAGTTTTTGGAATTTGGTTTGTAGCCTCTCAAACACCCAACTAGTAAAAATGCACATAGATGGAAACCCTTAAAACAATAAAGAACATGTTTGGACCCAATGCCTTTTAATTCTTGTGACGGGATACTTGAAAATCTAGTGTAGAATGAACTCTGGGGAATAGTACACAGGACGTAGTTATAATGAAGGCAGACTCCTTTAGACTCTGTCTATTCTTTAAAGAGGTGATTTTCAACCTCTCTTTACAATTAAGATACCCTGGTAGTAAAGGTTTGATTTTTTTCAGTTTTTTCTTTATTTTAAGAAAAACGATTTTAAATATAATAATGTTACATGCAATAAACATTAATATCTCAAGAAAAACGATTTTAAATATGATAATGTTACATGCAATAAACACCAATTGTTCAAGAAAAATGATCTTACATATAATATTATATGCAATAAATATTAATATTTCAAAAATAAAAGAATTTTAAGTATAGTAATATTACCAAAACTGTACTAATATAGTATGATATCACAAAAGTTGTAGGAAATATTAAAAATCTGCAAATAACAGGATTGCTTCTATTATATTTTAGAATACTTTTTTCCTCTGGCTCTTTTTTTGTTCATCAGTTTATGTTGTTCATTATATTCCACAAATGAATGAGATCATATGATATTTATCTTTCTCCGACTGGCTTATTTCGCTTAGCATAATGCTCTCCAGGTCCATCCATGCTGTTGCAAGTGGTAAGAGTTCCTCCTCCTCCTCCTCCTCCTCCTCCTCCTCCTCCTCCTCCTCCTCCTCTTCTTCTTCTTCTTCTTCTTCTTCTTCTTCTTCTTCTTCTTCTTCTTCCTGTCCTAAATTGTTTATTAGGTAAGAATTTTACAAACATTACTCATATTAGCGGTAACGGTGGAGCTGGAGAGTATTGTGCCTTCTCCAAGCTGCACAGCGAGAACCACCAATAGTGTGGTGGAACCTGTGGCCCTTCCCAAGGCCACGGCTCTTGCGGCCTGCAGATGTCAGCCCTGTGCTTGTGGACTGGTTTGGTGATCCATTGAGTGTCAGGATTTCTTCCAATAGCCTTATGGAATAGATCAATGAGGATAACCTCAAAGAATTTGAGGTTATTTTTACGGGGAATCTTCACCAACCCAGTAAGAATTCAGGACTCTCAGAGCCCCACAGTGGCGTCCAGCATGCTCCTCAGCAACAGATTGAAGACTTTGAGCAAACTTCAGCTGGTTAACACCATGATGGACAGGCTTGCCGTAGGTTGCACCCTTAGGAACAGGGCGTTTGCAGCCATCAGAGCGCACACAAATCCGATATATGACATAACCTTGCTTGGCCTTGTAGCCCAGCCTGTGCGCTTTGTAGGGCAGGTGGGGTTGGGGCGGGGGAGTGCCCTGTGGAGCGCAGAGAGGGGGCGGTACTGCCAGCAGCGCACCCTGGGAAAGAAGCGCATTGCATCAGACTACTTCTTCCTCCATAGCTCCTGGATATACTTGTAAGCGCCCATCTTGGTTTACCTGATGGCTGCGGCCAGAGGGAAAAAGCAAGAGTTCCTTCTTTTTCTACTGTAGAGTAGTATTCCATTGTGTAGATGTACCACAGTTTTCTAACCCACTCATCTACTGATGGGCACTTAGGCTGTTTCCAAATCTTAGCTATTGTAAATTGTGCTGCTATGAACATAGGGGTGCATATATCCTTTCTGATGGGTGTTTCTGATTTCTTGGGATATATTCCTAGAAGTGGGATCACTGAGTCAAATGGGAGTTCCATTTTAAATTTTTTGAGGAAACTCCATACTGTTTTCCACAGTAATTGTACCAGTTTGCAATCCTACCAGCAGTGCACAAGGGTTCCTTTTTCTGCGCATCCTCACCAGCACTGTTGTTTGTTTGTTTGTTAATGATAGCCATTCTGACAGGTGTGAGATGGTACCTCATTGTTGTTTTGATTTGTGTCTCTCGGATGATTAGTGACTTTCAGCCTGTTTTCATATATCTCTTGGCCTTCTTTATGTACTCTTTCTAAAAGTGTCTATTTAGGTCCTTTGCCTATTTTTTGATTGGATTGTTTAGCTTCCTTTTGTTAAGTAGTATGAGTTCCATAAAGGTTTACTTATAATTATTTTGTTATTCTATTTGTATGACATCCTGTGTTTTTAATGCAGAGCAAACAAATTTCATTTTCAGGTTTTTTGATATTCCTTTGACTCATAGGACAGGGGTCTTTCTTAACAGCTGGCTCTATCCCCAGGATTATCCTTGCCCCTAATTGGAGCTCAACAGAGGATGAATGAATGGGTCTGAATATCCTAGAAGTTCTGGAAGGCTGGGTTGGGAATCATTCCCTTAGAAAAATTGATTTTTCCTGACTGAGGCTATTTTGAACCTATTCATCAGTAGGCTTGCAGGGTGCTTCTTCCATTGACAAGGAAGCAGCATAAGAGAGTGGTCAATCTAATGGACATAAATATGAGATGGCTTGGGTTCAAGTTCCAACAGCCTCTGACAAGCCATGGGAATTTGACCATATTAACCCTTTGAAGCTGTTTCAACATTTTGAACACAATAAAATTTTTGCATTTTAAATATTAATAAACTAGAAAATAATTTAAATTAAAAAACATTTAAAATTTTAAAAAATCTTGGGATTTTTGTGAGGAACAAATAAATTAAAATACATAAACTCCTTAGGATAGCGCTTGACACACTTAGCTCTCCTTACTAGTATATGTTAGTTTACAAAAGAGGGCATTTTAAGCATTTGTGGGAAGAATCTAAGCTTAGGCATATGTACAATATGATTATTCTTTCACTAAATAGGGATTAAAGTTGGCTGTTTGTAACAGGAAACTCAAATAACAGTGGCTTGAGTCAGACGGGTTTATTTTAATTTCATGAAACAAAAAGTCTAGAAGAAGGCAGGGATGGTGCAGAGGCTCAAGGGTATCATGTCTCTAAGGCCTTTGCAGTTTCCTTGAGCTTTTCTCTTGTGGTCAAATGCAAGTGGCTGCTGTAGCACTTGCTACCATGCCTGCACTTCAGGATGCATGAAGGAGAAAGAATAAAGAGCACAAATGATGGGAAGGGCGTGCCAGCTGAGTCTATCTCCTGCTTCTTTAAGGTATTGTTCTATTTCTTGCCTCCACATACCTACTTATAGCTCCTTGGCCAGAACTGTGACACATGGATACCTCTGCCCATGTATATCTATAATGAAGGCTGGAAAATTTAATTTTTATTGGCTGGGCAGTTGCTCTCATCTCCCAAGAAAATAATTTTCAGGGTATTTCTGAGGGTGGATTGTGAGCTACTGGAGGGCAGGACATCTCTCCTTCATCTTCAACTCTACAGGCCTTGTCAGAGACTGGTGCACCCTGAAATTTTGAGTCTGATCACCTGCATTTGTGTTCTGCTTCTGATATTTATCAGCTGAGTGGCCTTAAGAAAAATAATATTTACTTCTTATAACCTCAGTTTTCTTATCCATAAAATGATACAATAATAAAAAAGTATAATTGACAGAATAGAACAGTGGGAAAATGAATGGACGTTGAGTGAATATCTAGCCGTCTTGCCACAGCTGTCCATGAAAGAACCTCAGAATGCACCCACAGAACCCCTTATTTAATTTAATTTAAAAATATTTTTATTGATTTTTAGATAAAGAGGAAGGGAGAGGGAGAGAAAGAGAAACATCGATGTGAAACAGAAACATCAAGCAGCTGCCTCCTGCACACCCCCTTCTGGGGATCGAGCCACAACCCAAGGCCTGTGACCAGACCAGGAATTGAACCCTCAACCTTTCCATGCATGGGATGGTGCCCAACCAACTGAGCCATACTGGCAAGGGCCAGAACCCCTTATTTTAAAGAACATTAAATTTTTATGGGTCTCCTGATCAGTTATCAGCTGTTCTCAACCTGTGGGTCGCGACCCTTTGGGGGTCGAACGACCCTTTCACAGGGGTCGCCTAAGACCATCCTGCGTATCAGATATTTATATTACGATTCATAACAGTAACAAAATTACAGTAATGAAGTAGCAACAAAAATAATTTTATGGTTGGGTCACAACATGAGGAACTGTATTAAAGGGCCAGAAGGTTGAGAACCACTGAGTTAGCTGCATGATATATTCTGAAATTGCTGTATGAGTTTATCTATTGATGGGGATATTTAAGAGCAGTTATCCTCTGAAATACTGGATATTACATAGACTGAGCCCTGGCATGGGTTCAAATATTGCTTTCACCACGATTCCCTGTGAGCCACTTTGAGGTTCAACTCAATTACATGGAGAAAGGAGATAAGACAAACTGATTTTAAAATTTCTATTCAAGAGAAAATAATTAAGAATAAATAAGACATCCCTACAAAAGTACAAAATAGAGGGACTTCCTTATTAGAAATTGAGAATTTGTCATAAAGCTCTATTTTTTCAATTGGCCTAAAATTAGGTGCAGAGCTATACAAATTGATGAATAAAATAGAAAAGATGGCCCAGAAACAGACCGATACAAAAATGGAAATTTTGTTTGTGACTGAGATGACACTGTAAGTTGGTTAGTAAAAGATGAACTTTTCAGTAAGTGATGCTGGAAAATTAGTTACCCAAATGTGAAAAGGTGAAATTGGAAACCATCTCACACTGTATATAAAAAAATCAAACCCTCATAGATTAAGACTTATATGTACAAGGCAAAACTATAAGGTTGAGAGGAAATAGTAGGTTTTCAGTATGTTTCCACTTGAACAAGTACAAAACCATGCAAAACTACATAATATATTGCTTAATAATACAAACATGATTAAATATAAATAAAAATAAGGGAAAGATAAAGAGAAAACTCAGAATTGCATTTCCTCTTAAGGGACACAGAGGACCTAAATGTTCTTATTCTTAAATTGGGTGGTGTCTACACAGAAGCTTGTAATTTTATTATACTTCATACCTTTTTTTATATACTGTATACCACTTTTATGAGGATTCTTTTGTTCCTACATATGTCTTTTAAAAGATTTAAAATGTAGAAATGGAAGGCATCAGTCTCATTGAAGTATTGTGAGTATCAATCATGAAAGTATTTGAAGAAGCATTAAATAAATGTAAGTTATTTTTACCCACTACATTATGCACTTCTTGAAGACAGAATTATTTTTATTCATCTTTGTATTCAAACTACAGTGTCTGAAATATGGTAGGTACTTAAGAAACATTTTTTGAATGAATGAGAAAGCTATTTAATGTTAGCATATATTAATATAGGTTTTTAATCTTGGTATTATTAGAACTAAGCTGCTCCTTCTAGTAGTTACTAACAAACATATAATTCTATTCACTTGTTAATTTATTCGTTCTTCAAATCTATATATATAAAAGCCTAAGTGACCATTATGACCGAATGACAAGAACGACTAGAACAACCAGTTGACCAGTCGCTATAATGCTCACTGACCACCAGGGGGCAGATGCTCAACACAGGAGCTGCCCCCTGGTGGTCAGTGTGCTCCCACAGCCAACCTCCCATGGCACCTCCCCCAGTGGGCCAACCTCCTGTGGCCCCTTCCCCCTCCCTGGCTGCCTGCCAACCTCCCGTGGCCCTTCCCCACTCCCAGTGGCTGGCCAATCTCCCGCGGTTACTCCCTCTGGCCATCTGGCTCCCTGATAGGCCTAATCTCCGGCCAGGCCAAGGGACCCCATCTGTGCATGAATTTGTGCACCAGGCCTCTAGTATTTAATAAGGCCAATGATGTTCCAGATATACTGCTGTTATTGGTGGGAACTGAGATGAACTATATTTGTGTCCTATTTCCAATGAGCTCAGAGTTTAGTGAAAGAGACAAATGAATATCTAGACAATAATATTTACTTCTGTAAACCACTTGCTAGTAGTGATAAGACCATCACTACTATGTTTAATAACATATACCTATCTTCCTGGTTGCTTTTTTCTTTTCTTTAGATAATAAGTACATTTTCAAAGCTTGCTTTGATGAGTGGTAAATTAACTTACTTAGCTCTATTTCCCTGGTGCTCCAGGGAAAAAGGATTCTATTCTCACATGAACTGAAGGCTGGGGAATAAGCATGTTCTTGCCTTTGAATTGAGTTTAGTTCAGACTGGAATCAGGTGTGAACATAAAAGGGATCTATTTAATCAACACCTGTGATGAGAGTAGTGACACTCAGTGAGAAATGCTTTAAGTACAGAGAATTTGTATTTGACAGACTTCAGCACCTGGCTGGCGACATAATAACAAGTGCCAATATGGGGCTTGATAGCTGTGGGAAATATGAGAGCAACCTAGATGAAGTCCACAACAAGACTGAAGAAGATTGCAACTTCAGCTCTGTTGACACTTGGGTGATTACATTAAAAAAGACAGACAAGTGTTGAGGACAGGATTTCCCAAATCGTATTCCTTGGAATGTCATTCCTTCAAAGATGCTTTATAAAAAAATAAATTGAAATACATTTGGGAAATGCTGTTTCTCTCCTTTGTTTGTTTGTGTGTTTTTTTAGACCCACAATGCATAATATTATGTTAAAGGCCCCCATGAAACTAATTCAACTTTGTTTAGAAAGATGACAAAATGATGTGAAGAAACTGTTCAATTTTTGATGAGTCTGTCATTTCTATTTTTAGTTGTCTTGTTTGCCCAACAATAATTTCTTGAGTGCCTACTATAAGGCAATGGATAATTGACTTTTCAATACTAGTGATTTTGGAGAAGATAAAATAATTCTTAAATGAAAGAAAAAATATATGGGCCTGGGTTATTGTCTCTTGGGTCCAGAGCATTAAGTGCATATAGCAAACAAATTAAAATGTCTTGAATATCTGCTAGGAAAACACTGTAACACCTAGTGACAACTCCTGAAAGTGTGGGCATATCCCATGGATGGTTTTTCATACCTTCCCCGAATGGAGATAGTGGCCCTCACAAAACCAACATCACTGAAAAGTAAATGAAATTTAGATAGGCCATGAATTAAAAAAAATTATTGCAAAAGTAATTCTTATTAATAGAAAATGTAAAAGATATAAATATGAAAAAGGAAAGAAAAAAAACCAGGAATATATATGTATTCTATCTATATATTTAAAACCCTAATATGCAAATAGACTGAATGGTGCAACAACCAAACAACCGAACAATTGGTCGCTATGATGTGTGCTGACCACCAGGGGTGCGCATAGAACATGGTGGGCATTGGCAGCAGAGCACTGAATATGGCAGGTGTCGGCTGTGGCTGGATGGTGGAGCAAGTAAGCGGGGGCACCAGACCAAGGTGGGGCACCAGTCGCTGTCATCGGGGTGAGCCTCTGGTGGTTACTGAAAGTTCTTTGCTCCCACATGCCACGGTCCCAACCGGCACTTGCACCTGCCGCTGGCTCAGGCCCTGCTCACACCTGCTGCCAGCCCCAATTGCCCCTGAGGGCTTCTCCACCTCCCCCTGCTCCTGAGAGGTGATTGCAGCAGCAGCCACCGCTTGCATCCACTGACAGTGACAGCCCCACTCGAAGCTGCTTCTGACACCAGCCCCAATCGCTCCACGCTGTCAGTGGGTGTGAGAGGGGCTGGTGCCATCAGCACGTGGGAGTGGCTGTGGTGGTGGGAGCAGGGCTTCCGGCAGATGGGACAGTGGGGGGGGGGCATGGTGGGAGGGGCCTGGCAGGGGCATGGAGGATGGGCCGAGACCCTCCCCTATGCCCACTAGAGCCTCATGGCCCACAGTTTCTTTCAAGGTGCACAAATTCATGCACTGGGCCCCTAGTATATTTATAATACTACTAAAGGCCTGGTGCAAGAAAATTGTGCAAGAGTAGGCCTTCCTTCCCACGCTGCCGGCATCAGCTTCTCTCTGGCACCTGGCACCCGGGCTTCCCTCACAGCCCTGGCTTCATCCTGAAGGTTGTCTGGAAGGATGTCCAGAAGGACGACCAGTCTAATTAGCATATTACACTTTTATTATTATAGACTAGTGGCCTGGTGCACAAAATTCGTGCACATTAAAAGGGAATTAATTAGAGAAAATATTTAACATTGCTATTTGCCCTTTCTCTATAATAGAAGTGTCAGAGATGAAAGAAATTTAGTAAAATGGATTTGAAAATCTTCCTCCTATCAGAGTCTGGGGCATGCTGCGGGACCCAGAGTCAAGTCCCCACCCACCCGTGTGCACCTCGAAATCGTGTGAGACCCAGACCCGGCTGGCCCCACCCCCACTGGACGAGATCCAGACCCAGCCGGTCCCATTCCCGTCAAGCCCTGCTGGGCAGGGGGTGCACCCTCAGGTTCCCCATCAAGCCCTGCTGGGTGGGGGACACAGCCTCAGGTCCCCTGGTGGACCCTCAGGTCCCCCAGCCTGGCACCGGGGCAGGGGGCATGGCCTGAGGTCCCCTGGCCCAGCACCTGAGCAGGGGACGCAGCCTCAGGCACCGGGGCAGGGGGCACGGCTGAGGTCCCCCATCAGGCCTCGTTGGGCGGGGGGCACGGCCTGAGGTCCCCCATCAAGCCCCACAGGGCTGGGGGTGCAGCCTCAGGTCCCCAGCCCTGGCCCAGTGCCACACAGCCTCAGGTTCCTGCTGATTGCTCATTACAGCTTGTTATGGGAACCCCGCCTCTGCTGTGGGCCCAGCCATCTTGTGTTATGGGAAACCTGCCTCTGTTATGACAGCGTCATCTTGTAATGGCATGACAGAGTGAGGGTCAATTTGCATATTACCTCTTTATTATATAGGATAAATTGTACTGACACTGTAATTACCATAAACGTTTTTATAGCCATATTTCACATAATAATATTTATGTATATCTACTTATATCAATGAATATAAATCTAGGTTATATATATATTTTTAAATATATTTTATTGATTTTTTACAGAGAGAAAGGGAGAGTTAGAAACATTGATGAGAGAGAAACATTGAACAGCTGCCTCCTGCACACTCCCTACTGGGTATGTCCCCGCAACCAAGGTACATGCCCTTGACCGGAATCGAACCTGGGGCCCTTCAGTCCACAGGCCAATGCTCTATCCACTGATCCAAACCAGTTAAGGCTATATTTTTAAATTATTGATTAATATTCCATTATTATATCATAATAGTTTAACCTTTTCTTATTAACAAACATTTAGGTCATTTAAAATTTTCTGTGACCATAAATAACACTGTAATGAATATCTTTTGTATGTTTGACATTTATTTCTTCAAAAAAATTCTGATAAAGTGGAAATGCTGGTCCTAAGGATATATACATTTAAATATTAAAAATTTCTCTCAAATAAGTGTGTACCAATTTACACTCCACTTGTAGTGATTTTGAATGTGTTTATCTCCATATCTTCACACACAGAAGAATATACATAAAACACTGAGTTTTATGCATAAAACCAATGTGACAAACATGCCTCTTGTTTTGATTTGCATTTCTCTACTGAGTTAGAATTTTCTTTTTCTGTGTTTACTGCTTGCCATTTCTTTTCTTTTCTTTCTTTTTTTGTTTTGTTAATCCTTACCCAAGGATATCTTTTTCCATTGCTTTTTAGTGAGAGAGGAAGGGTGGGGGAGAGAGAGAGAGAGAGAGAGAGAGAGAGAGAGAGAGAGAGAGAGATGTCAAAGAGACACATTGGTTGGTTGCCTCCCACATTAGCCCTGACCATGGCTGGAGATTGAACCTGCAATCCAGGTATATATCCTTGATCAAAAATGGAACCCAAACCCTTTGGTGTTCAGGCTGATGCTCTAACCACTGAGGAACACCAGCCAGGGCTGTTTTCTTTAATTACTTCCTTATTCCTATTTTTTTGTTTAGTTTCCCTTATTGAGGTTTTGGCTGCCTTTTTACTGATCTGCAATCAGATTTTTTGTAAGGGTTTTTTTTTTATTGTTGTTTCTTGCTTTTATCTTTTAATTTTGAACTTACAAATTTATAAAAATAGAAAATAGAGTTCTTATATATACTTTAACCAAGCTTCCTCTAATGTGTTAATCTTATTTTTCCACAGTACAATCAACAAAACCAGGACATTAAAATTGGCACAATATTATTAACTAAACTAAAAACCTTATTTGAATTTTACCAGAGTTTCTACTATTTTTCTTTTTCTGTTCCAGTCTGCAATCCAGGATCTCACATTGCATATAGCTGTTATTTCTCCTTAATCTTCTCCAGTCAGTAACTGTTCCACTATCTTTTATTGTCTTTCATGATTATGACACTTAATGAGAACTGGTCAATTATTTTATAAAATGTCCCTCAATTTGTGTTTGTCCCATGCTTTCTCATAATTGCAATTATGTTATGTATTTTGGGTAAAAATTCCACATTAGTGATATTCTGTCATTCTCAATGCTTCATATCAAAGAGTACCTGATGTTGATACATCATAATGCTGCTGAGGTTATCGTTTGGTTAAGGTGGTGTCTGCTGGGTTTTTCTTCTGCAAGTTTCTGTCTTTCCCTTTCTAATTAATACAGTTACCCTTGAATAACATGGAGATTAAGGGCACCACTCCCATGCAGTAAATATCTGCATATAACTTTTGACTCCACAAAAGCTTAACTACTAATAGCCTACTGTTGACCAGAAACCTTACCAATAATATGGCAGTCAATTAATATGCTTTGTATGTTATATGTATTATGTACTGTATTTTTACAATAAAGTAAGCTAGAGTAAAGAAAATGTTATTAAGAAAATCTAAGGAAGAGAAAATACTTTGCAATATTTATTGAATAAAATCCACATATAAGTGGACCTGAGCAGTTCAAACCCACATTTTTTCAAAGGTCAATTGTATCTTTCTTGGGGGAGATGCTTTGAGGCTAGGCAAATCCAGTTTCCATCAGCTAATTAAGTTCTTGCTTTACATTGAATAAATTGAAACTGAAAATTGTGTATAATAAATTATAGATGGGATTGTAATAAGACATATTTAGGATATGAAAATCACTGAGCCCATTTTCAAACAAGTCTTTGTCTCTATATTTTAAAAATATCTGTGAATAAATATTTTACACAATGTTTTACATGTTATTTATAATGCTATGTAATGTTTATACAATGTTTTAACAAACTAAAATATTTGATTTATTATCCTTTATTTCCTATTTTCATTAATGTTTTTCAATTAACAACCTAGTATTGGCCCTGATTATATTTGATAAGAAGGCTTCTATTGTATAAGAAATTCTATGTGACACTGCTTGATTAAAACCTTAAATCTGTGGGAGATAATTTAAAAAAATATTAAACACTAAAGGAATTGTGGCTTCCCATTACTTTATAATGGATCAAATAATATCTTATGAATGTTGACATTGCAATATTCTCATTTTGCATATCTTCTATCCTCTAACAGATGCAATAACTTCAGAGAAATAGTTCAATCGTCCTAGAAAAAACTAGACTGAGTTTGAATTCCAAATTTGCCTCTTATTAGCCATATGACCTTGGGCAAATCAGGTCACCCCTCTAAGTCTCAGATGCCTTATCTGTCTCATAGGGCTATTATAAACATCAGCTGATAGAACACTGGCAAAAGAGGTTTGTAAACTGTAAAGCAATAAACACATGCAAGGGATTATTGTTACTATTATTATCTTTTATTAGTTTGTAAAGCCATTCTCAGAGGTATAAGTGTTGGTTACTGTGATGTCAATTTTGTTTCTAGGGATAAAGGGTTGTTATGAAGTATATGGCATGTGCTACAATATATTTTGTTTTTGTAATACACAGTATTGCATTTGATTCATTTCTATATTATCTTCCTGGTACAACTTTCCTACTACACTTTGACAAACAAGGAATGAGCTGCTTATCTATAAAGATTTATAGCATAGGGATTCTATGGTCTTGGGAAGATGTCATTGGCAGTGCAAATAACAAGGTTAACATGGTTGTTTACAAAATAAATACAAACCAGTTAGTATTTCATCATGAAAACCAGTTTAAGCTCTCTTTAGATAACCTCTTATAATTGAAGTCCTTTCATAAGCTGGACCTTTATATTGAGTTTTGTCAAATTCAAGGTCAGACAAAAATTCTAACATTAACCGGTTCAAAATTGTGGCTTTGTCTTTTCATGAAATATACTAGTTGTTGCTTGCCTTTCTATCATCTTCCCTTTTCTTCTTATATCTCATATGTGTAGTTAAAAAAATAATTTCATTAAGTTGAATTAGTCACAGTGGAGCAGAAGTTTTGCCTTTTGGTTTAGTGAATGCCTTCTGACTTATTACACCCACAGTCAAAAGCAGTTCATTCTGATTTGATAAATGCATTGAAATACCGGAAATTGTTTCATCCTTTCTCTTTCTTGTCTTTCATCTTTTGGAGCAATCAAGTGAAATAACCTCTAGGTTTCCTAATCGAATCTGTCTGCTCTGCCTGGTGTTAAAAATGTGTGTTTCAATAAGTGTTCCTGTGTGACAGTAGGTTCCCCAGCCCTAGCTGGTTTGGCTCAGTGGATAGAGCGTCGGCCTGCGGACTGAAGGGTCCCAGGTTCAATTCTCGTCAAGGGCATGTACCTTGTGGGTGTGCAGGAGGCAGCTGATCGATGTTTCTCTCTCATCGATGTTTCTAACTATCTCTTTCCCTTCCTCTCTGTAAAAAAATCAATAAAATATATTTTAAAAATAAATAAAACAGAACACCTTAAATCAATTTTCATTATGCTTTTAACTTATATATATGAGTGTGAGAGAAAAATATCATGTCATTTTGTTAAGCAGGGCACAGACCACCTGTAGTAACTTCTATTCTTAAATTTGTATCCATGATTTTAATGCTAGTAAACATTCATGGAAATCTGGTTTAAAACATCATTTAACTTTTAAGAAGCTTCACAATGTATCATTAATAGCATAAGAGCAGTAACTCAACATTGCTTGCTTACTAGATCACTTGTTAATAATTAATTTGAAGAACATGCACATTTAGGGTTAGTATTTGACATAAGATGTTTGTGAAACTGTGCTGCCTGAAGTTACATCAATGTACAATGCTCTCGTGGTGATGATTACTTTTTGTTTTTGTTCCCAAGAAAGCTTGCATTCACTTTAGCAATGACTTCTCTTTTCTTCTAAAGTGAAAACTCCTTTTATTGTAAGGCCATAGTGATCTCTTCTGTGATACCTTTTTTCTATTGCACAGTCACTGACAGGGAGAATCACACTTCGCTGAAATGTACATAGTAGCACAGAATGTTACTTAAGCCCCCAGATAACTTGCTGAGAATGTGATGAGAGGACAATGATTGAAATCATGTAGCAGTTGTTTCCCTACTTTAAGGAAAAAGAGAAAGAACTGGTATAAAGGTGTGGTGGCACTTTGAGAAGACATGCACCTGTCATCAGATGGTGAAGTGATAGACAGGTATCTAAGCCGCCACTACCATAAGTTGATGCTGAAATTATATGAGTTCCTGAATGGTAGTCAGGAGTTCTTTATTGGTAGGGATTCTATAGTTTTGGGAAGATGTCATTTATTGAAATCTCTGCTAAGAAATCAACAGGATGAATTTTCCTAGCTTGGATTCATTTCAAGAGATTAATTTTAAGAGAAAGTATTGTCTATTTCCTGTATTTATTGCTACCCATACACAAAAGCAATACTTATCTACAAATGATTGCATGGAAGTTTTTTTAAAATTTTAAAATTAAGCTTAGCTGTTTAACAAATGCTTAAAGAATCTTTAAAGTTTAAAGTTGATAAAAATATTGCCCTGCTCTGCTTAATCATTGTTATTATTTGAATCTATGATTCAATGTAAATGAATATTATTGATTAAATTGGTTCATTAAATGTACTATCTACTATGTATCAAGTACTGTGCTAAGTGCTGGGAATACAGGATGGGCAATACCTGGTTTTGTGTGACTTTTGTCCTTAATAAATATAGTGTATATAGGGGATGGGATGGAATTCTCTTCTTAAGCAGAGAAGCAAATGTGATGGAACATCTCCACATCTGTATAATATAAATTCTTTGTTCTTTACCATTCAAACTACTAGAATATAGACAATGGACTATTCTATTAAGCAATTAAAACCTGTGGTTGCAAAAATGTAACATGGTCAAAGTGATCTGTGGCGGCGATATACTAAAATCCAAGAAGATGGGAACATTTCCTGTATTCAAAAGGAAATAGTGACTCATGCCATTTTACATTTAGGGCCAATGACCAAAGAACATTTTGACTAGATTTCTGAGGTCCCTTAAACCCAAGTGTTCAGTATTTTGAAACATATTGTGAAGGACTAAGAAAGAAGCACCAATGAAGATATCCATCTCCTCCATTCATCTTGAAATTCCATTATATCTAATTCCCTTGTCTGTACTGTACATCTCTTCTCCCCTCTTCCATCTTGCTAATCCCATATATACTTTAGATTTCAGCTTAAACTCCAGCCTCAAGGGAGCCAAGGCACCCCACACAATGTCAGGGACTTCTGTTGTGTGTGCATACAACACCATGGCTTTTCCTTCAGATCACCTATCGCAATTGTTATTTGAATGATCATTTATGTCATTATTTGTTTAATGCCTGCTCTTGTAGATTGATAATATTGGCAACTCGAGGTTTAGGAATTTGCAATTATTTCACAGTAGAAAGATTTAAAGGCTAAATGAAATAGAAGGCAATTTTTATTTTTTATGTAAAAAGAAAGGTACAAAAATGTTATAATAATGTTGGTTTCATAGAATGTGAAATGTGTTTATAAAGTAATAAAACAGTGGTTAAATAAGGAGCTACAAAGATATAAAGTGTAGGTATTTATATGTTTTAGATGACTTTTAAAATCTTTATTGTTGAAAATATTACAGATATTCCCCCTTATTTTCTCGTTGACCCCCTCTACCTTGTACCTGCCCCTCCCAGGCCTTCACCACACTATTTTTAATTTTAACCTTAGTCTTTCAAAGACAGTTGGAAAGGATAAATTTTTGAATTGTGAATTGACCATTAGGGGCAGCTATGTGAGTATTGTTTTTCAAAACTCTCCTCAAATCTCATGTTATAAAAAGCTTTTCTTGTTAAAGGGAGTACTTCAAGGAAAGATTGCCTACTTTAAGGACAGTTGTTACAGGGCAGGTTCCCTGGGAAGAAAATTCGGAGAAGATCAGCATGCAAAAAGTTTACTTGAGAGCATTTTCAACACACCTATAGGGGAGTGAAGACTGCAGGAGGAGGCAGAGGGAAAACGAAAGCTCTGATGTTCTCACAACAGACACCCCAGCTTACCTACCCATCAGGAACCTGGAGCTTAAATGGCCCTAAGCCAAGGGGATTGAGCAGTCATTGGAATCTAGTTACCCTGGGAAGGGACCATGGCATTGGGAGAGGTGCTCTCCTTGGCTGAGGACAGTCAGCTGCGAACTGCCCATCACCTATACTCTTTGCAGCTGGGGAAAGTGTATTTCAGGCCTGAAGGGAAGGGGTGATCTGGATGGCGTATTGCAATGTCCACCAAAGTCCACTCCTTGTGCCATTCAGATCCATCTGGCTTGTAAAAGTTCTAGGGACAGCTTCCTCAGGGTTTCGGTGGATTTCTTTGCCTGGTGAAAACTTTCAAAAGGAATGTTAGTGGGATGAACCGTAGCGCCCACTGCTACAGCTGGTTTTGAAGCTGGACAGAATCCTGCTCATGGTGGGTGGTGCTGATAGCATGCTTCCTGCTGTCCTAGGGCCAGACACTCCATTTCTGCCAATCCCAGAGCTGTGTTTTTATTTTTATTTTTAAAATATATTTTATTGAGTTTTTAGAGAGAGGAAGGGAGAGGGATAGAGAGTTAGAAACATCAATGAGAGAGAAACATCGATTCAGCTGCCTCCTGCACACTCCCTACTGGGGATGTGCCTGCAACCAAGGTACATGCCCTTGACTGGAATAAAACATGGGACCCTTCAGCCTGCAGGCTGATGCTCTGTCCACTGAGACAAACCAGTTAGGGCTCAGAGCTGTGTGTTTTGAATGGTGTCTAACTTTCCATTGCTGGTGATGTGGCTTTGCTTCAGAATCTTAGGAATCTTCATTGTGATTCTCACATTAGAATTTGCCATAAACTCTACACAGTGTATTCCTGAGATGCCTGTAAACCCATGAGGTCGGCTGTGTCCTCTGGCCCAAGTGGCAAGACTACCTGTACGGACCTGGACTTGCTGCAGAGCCTTTTGCAGCTCTGGGATGCATTCAACACTGGCAACCTTTCATGTTTCTTGGTATATAGGTTACAACAATGGTCCAAGTGTGGAATATACTTTTTTTAGGGCTTCGAAAAGACTTGCCTGAGATTTTGATTTTTTCTTCATGGTGAGAATTAGGAGCTGCAATAATTTATTCTTTATTTTGAGAAGATGTGCTGGCATGCTCTTAGACTGCTGGACAGCCAACATTTTGCTGATATTGCAGATCTCTTAATCTTTGTAGGGTTTATCTCTACCCACCAGTGTTTTGTTTATTACTAAAGTTTCCAACATACTTGCTGTGTCTCGATATTCTAGCCCAATTTACTTATCATTGATATGCTAGACCAAAAGTTATGTTCTGTTTTGTAGCATGCCCAGATGATCCAGGTCCTTTTAGACCACATTGTGATATAGGGTAAGAGAGTTAGCATAGCCTGGGCAAGACTGTGAGTGTACACTGATGTGAGAACTGTTTCTGACAGATATGGAAAGAAATGCATAAGCCAGTTCAATGGCTGCATACTATGTACCTAAGGCTGTGCTAATCTGCTCTATCAAACATACATACCTGGCATAGTAGCTACATTGGGGCTATTGCTTGATTGTTTGTGGTAGTCTACTATTCTTTTTTAAAATCTTTATTGTTGAGAGTATTACAGATGTCCTCCTTTTCCCCTTCACTGCCCCCCTCCACCTGGTTCCCACCCCACCCCAGGCCTTCACTACCCCATTGTTTGTGTCTATAGTTAATGCATCTATGCATATAAGATTTTTGGTTAATCTCTCCCTGGACCCTCTCCTCTCCCTTACCTCAGATTCACCAGCTTGTTCCATGTTTCCATGCCTTTGGTTCTATTTTATTTATCAGTTTATTTTGTTCATTAGATTCCTTATTTGTTTATTTTGATTTTTAAATGCAATTGTTGGTAGATATGTATTGATTGACATTTTATTGTTCATATTTCTTCTTCTTCTTCTTCTTCTTCTTCTTCTTCTTCTTCTTCTTCTTCTTCTTCTTCTTCTTCTTCTTCTTCTTCCTCTTCTTCTTTTTCTTCCTCTTCTTAAAGAATATCTTTCAGCATTTCATATAATGCTGGTTTGGTGGTGATGAACTCCTTTAGCTTTTTCTTATCTGTGAAGCTCTTTATCTGACCTTCAATTCTGAATGATAGCTTTGCTGGATAAAGTAATCTTGGTTGTAGGTTCTTGCTATTCATCACTTTGAATATTTTTTGCCACTCTCTTCTGGCCTGCATAGTTTCTGTTGAGAAATCAGCTGACAGTCGTATGGGTACTCCCTTGTAGGTAACTGACTTTTTTTCTCTTGCTGCTTTTAAGATTTTCTCTTTGTCTTTTGCTCTTGGCATTTTAATTATGATGTGTCTTGGTGTGGTCCTCTTTGGATTCCTTTTGTTTGGGGTTCTCTGCGCTTCCTGGACTTGTAAGTCTATTTCAGGAGAAGTTTTCTGTCATTATTTTTTCAAATAGGCTTTCAGTATCTTGCCCTTTCACTTCTTCTGGCACCCCTATAATTCGGATGTTGGTACGCTTGAAGTTGTCCCAGAGGCTCCTTACACTATCTTCCTATTTTTGGATTCTTTTTTCTTTTTGCTTTTCTGGTTGGGTATTTTTTGTTTCTTCGTATTTCAAATATTTGACTTGATTCTTGGGATCCTCTTGTCTGCTGTTGGATCTCTGTATATTATTCTTTATTTCAGCCAGTGTATGCTTAATTTCTAGTTGGTCTTTTTTCATATCCTCCAGGGTCTCACTAAATTTATCGGCAGTTTCCAGAAAATCCTTGAAAAACCTTATAACTGTGGTTTTGAACTCTATATCCAGTAGTTTGCTTTCCTCCATTTCTTTCATTTGTGACCTGTTTCTTTGTCTCCTCATTTTGGCTGCTTCCCTGTGTTGGTAGAGTGGCTTTGTGTGTTAGGTGTCCTATAGGGCCCAGTGGCTCAGCCTCCCCAATTACCTGGGGTGGACACTCTTGGTGCACCCTTTGTGGGCTGTGTGCACAGTCTTGTTGTAGTTAAGCCTTGATTATTGTAGGTATCACTGGGAGGAATTGACCTCCAGGCCAATTGGCTGTGAGAATCAGCTGTGTCTGTAGTGGGAGAACTTCTGTGCTGAAGACACCCTTATGGGGCAAGACTTGCTTCAGCGGGGATTTGGTGCTCACTGAGTCTGCCCTCTGAGTGTGTCCCTTATGGATCTGAGGAGTTGTAATCTGGATGGTCCCACTCTGACCACTGGGTACACTGGCTCTTGGATCTAAGGAGGTGCTAATTTAGCCTCTGTCTGAGGATACCCAGCAGGAGCTACGAAGAGATCTGCAGATTCCCCTTCCTTTTTTGGGGTTTGGAGGTGCCCAGATGAGGCCCAGCTGTGAAGCAATGCAAGCTGCTGTGGGGCCTTAGGCCTTCTCTTGGAAGTTCTGGGTCTGTCTGGCCTAGCTGCAATTTGTTGGTAATTTTCAGATTGCAAAGGGCTAGGGCATTCATATGCAAAAGCCTCTGCTGCAGCCTGGGTGGGGCGGGGTCTCAGGGAATCAACAGGGCGGAGCAAGCCGCTGTGGCTGATCCTCAGTCCTACCCTAAGGGGCCCCGTGTCTCAGTATCCAGGCAATTGCTGCAAGCACTTCTGAGGGAAAGCTGCCCTCAAGTTTCGAGTTCTGCCTGCTGCCAGACAGTCCAGTTTCTTCCCGTATGAGTCCTGGGTCCCCATAGACTTCCTGGAACTGGAGTTCATAGCAGTCGGGAGCTTGTGACTCCCTCCCGATTCAAAAAGACAGCTGCGTCCTCAGGTGCCAGCCCCTTTCCTCGCGCGCTCGAGCCTCCGTACCTCTGCACTTTACTTCCATAGCTCCTCTGAGTCTCAGTGTGCTTTTCTATTTCCTTCTAGTTGTAGAATTTCCACTCAGCCAGTCTTCCTGTGGTTCTGGATGATGTCCGTTTTGTCTTTTCATTGTATTTTTGAAGTTGTTGTGAGAGGCAACAATTTCCGGTGTTTACCTATGCCGCCATCTTGGTTTCTCTGTAAATTATTCTTTATTTCAGTTAGTGTATACTTAGTTTCTGACTGGTCCTTTTTCATGTCTTTAAATTTCTCACTAAGATCCTTGAAAGTCTCACTAAGTCCCTAAAGCTCTCTATGAGTCCCTTGAAGCTCATTAAGATTCCTGAGCAACCTTATAACCTTTGTTTTAACTCTGAATCCAGTAGTTTGCTTGCTTTCATTTCATTTATTTCTCTTTCTGGAGATTACTTCCATTCTTTCATTTGTGACATGTTTTTTGGTCTCCGCATTTTGGCTGCTTCCCTGTGTTTGTTTCTATATATTAGGTAGAGCTGCGATGTCTCCCAGAATTGAGAGAGTGACCTTGTGTAGTAGGTGTCCCAGTGGCTCAGCCTCCCCAGTCACCTGAGCTAGGCATGCTAGGTGCACCCCTATGTGGGCTGTGTACACAGTCTTGTAGTTGAGCCTTGATTGCTGTTGGCATCACTGGGAGGAGTTGACTTCCAGGTCAGTTGGTTGTGAAGACCAGGCGCCACTTCAGTGGAAAAGCTGCTGTGCAGGAGACACCCTTTTGGAGCAGGACTTGCTTCAGTGGGTCTTTGGTGCTCACTGACTCTGCCCCTTGAGTGTATCACTTATGGATGTGTAGAGTTGTAATCTTGTATGGTCTGAAGCTGTCAACTGGGTGCACTTTCTCTAGGGCCTCCTGAGAGGTGCAAAGTCAGCCACTGCCAGGGGCCACCCAGCAGGAGCTATCAAGCAATCTGCAGATGGCTGCTATTTATAGCAGGCTTGGAAATGCCCAGGTGAGGCCAAGCTGTGAAACAAGGCAGGTTGGTGCTAGTGCCAGGTCTTGGGTCTCTTATTGATAGTTTTGGGGCATGCTGAATCCAACTGCTGCTTGTTTAAGAGATTTTAGGAAAGTCTGAAGCTTGAGCCAGGACAGGCCATTCATATGGAAAAGGCACTGCAAACAGCTTAGGTGGGGCTGCAAATTGGATGGGATGGGATCTTAGGGAGTCATCAGGGAGGAGGGAGCTGTGTGAATCGTGCTTATGGAAACTCAGATATGGTTGCCAAGTCAGCTCTGTGAGGGGGAGGTCCCAGCATAGGAACAATGACCCCTGCAAGCACCTCCATCTGGGAGAAAACTGCCCTCAGTTCCTGCCCTGATACCAGACAATCCAGTTCCTCCCCTTATGTTCCTGGGTCCCCAAAAGCCACTGCCCAGTGCTGGAGCTCAGAGGGAGTGGGACTGTGTAAGTTTGTGTGCCAGCTCTTTAAGAGGGACTGTCTGGGTCTCCAGCAGCCTCTGTGTCACTCAGCCACAATTCCTGCTGGTGTTTACAGCCTGGAGTTATAGGGACTTCTCTTTCTTGCTCTGGAACCCTGAGCTGGGGGTCTGGTGTGGGGCTGGGACCCCTTGCTTCTTAGGGGAGGCCTCTGCAGCAGAGATATCCCTCCTGATTAAAAATACACCACATGTCGGTGTTGGACCAGCCTGTTCTGCACCTCCACCTCTCCTACCAGTCTCAATATACTTTCTTCTTCTCTAGTTGTAGGACTTACATTCAGTCAGCTTTCAGGTGGTTGTAATTTTAGTATTTTAGTGGTAATTTTGATGTGGTTGTGGGAGGTGGCAAGTACTGACGTTTACCTATACAACCATCTGGTTCTCTTGGTAGTCTATTACTAATCCTTCAGGATCTATTTGATTTTGTAGGGACAAGACTGGCAAATTAAATGGAAATATGGTAGGTACCACCACTCCTAAGTCATTTAGGTTTTTTAAGGGTGGCACCAACCTCTGCTAGTCCCCTCAGGATATAATGTTGTTTTTTAATTTATTACCTTGCTTAGCCAAGAAACCAATCTGGGGTTGTATCAAGTGACAAAAAAGTTCCCACTAGAGGACCTACTGATGGGTCTGTGGACCCAGTGGACTTTCTGTGAGCTGGACATTTTTGCTTCATTTTCTGGTTTCCATACACTCCAACTCTAACAGGCAGTTGTCATTGATGCTTCAGGTCCTTAGGCATAAATGTCAACATGTTCCCTGGATCCAGCAATCTTCAAAATATGTGGTATTACCCTGTTCCTAGTATAGGGTTACTAAATAAATGGCTGTAGATTCCTTTTGGAAAAGACTGGGAAATCATTACCATGTGTACTTGCCATGGTGTTGCAGAAACCTTCCTTCTGGGGACACAGTATGTCTTTCACTCAGTTAGTTTTGGGTCTGAAAACTAGCTCAGCTCCAGAAATTGGGCAAAGGATTGCAACTCTTTACATGCCTTCAGACCCCTGATCATCTATCTCTGATTTTTTTTTTATTGTACAGTAAGCAGCACCTTTCTTGGTTGCTCCTAGGGATACTGTGTTCTGTTAATCATCTCCATAGCTCTTTGTGGGTCAGACCCTCCAGGCTGCCACTGCAATCTTGCTTCTCTGTCCACCATTAATTTTGATGGTTATCTTCTACCTTTTCGCCTTTGTTATTTTGGGATCTTATCATTCCATTTGCTGTCAAGGAGTCTGGTTGTATAGCTCTGACCAGCAAAGGGCAGCCACTACTGAGATTCTCAGTGATGCTGGTGTCCCTCCAGCCAGTGCATTTCTTATTGCTTTGGTAAACATGTCCTCTGCCATAATCAGCTGGTGGTTTTTCTGGTCTTACTAAGCATTTGTATTCTAGTATATTCATTTTTCTAAGCCTTTGATCCCTCTTCTTTTGTCTGCCAAGGCAATTGTGGCGTTTCTATTAGATTAGCATGTACCATTGTTCTCTCAAAATTTCAAAGGGTCATCCTGGTAGAGTGTTAACATGACTTTTCAGGATCCTTGCCTGGTGTGTAATCCTGAGAGAGGGCTGCCAAATCAGCCATTGCTCCTTTATCTAGTTTTATGTTTTGCCTTTCTTGGGTCCACTCAGATCTCTCAAGCACTTTCTTGTCTCCTGCTGGTACATGCTGCCTAGATCCTGCAGGTCCTTACCATTTAGCAGCCTGAACACAATTTCAACTAGGTTTTGTTATGACTTACTACTAGATTATGGTTGTGTCAACAGGGAGAGAAGTAGGGAAGTATTCTGAAGGGATACATGTTGTCTTGAAAAGCAGAGGCCTCTGCAGCATCTTTGAGCACAGGGCAGGAGGAGTGCTAGATTCTAACAGTGAAGGTGGGTTACTTCCTCAAGTTCAGAGAGTTCAGACAAACCTGAAAATTCATGATTTTTGCAGATTTGCCATTCTATATTTCAGGGTCCCATTTCTTCCCAATCAGAGTCCTGCCTTGAAAAAGCAGACCTGCTGCACCTGAGAACGCAACTTTTTCTGTATCTCTGCTGCTCACACAATAAAGTCCTGGTCTTGACCCTCTGTCTTTTCTGTTTTTGGCTTTAGGAGATGAGTATCTTTTAAATACTTCAAAAAGGTGCTCTGACTTTTATAATTGGCTTTTAATTGCTGATTAATCACCTTTAGCCGTTCATTGTCTTTTTCCAAAAGCATTGATTACCTCCAGAAGGAACCTCAGATTCTATTACCTTTATAATAAGCATTTCTCTCATGTTTCTTCAGTGCATGAGATATTACACCCACCATGCATTCTCAATTATTGTTTCAGTTCCACAGTGGTGGAGGTTTTAGCAATTCCATACTAGCACATGTCAGAGGCTATCCACACTCCATCAACAACCAGTGAGTCGCCCAATGGATGATTCAACTCCACAATCCTATTTAGAAGTCTTCTTTCTTATATCACAGGATTAACATATATGACAGAGAAGCAGGCTTGGCTAGCCAGCTTGTGGAGGTGAGCTGAGATAGTCTAGCACAGTTGGCCCCAGGTAAGGCTGGGCCTTTGAATGGGAACATAGACCCGTTATTGGATGTAGGCTACCCCTGGGGTGGGAGCATGGCTTTGGGTGAGGTGACTCTCTTCTGGTGAGGGCAATATCTGGGGAAGCACTCAGCTTCAAGCTGCCTGTTGCCAGTATTTTCAGCACTTGGGCAGTGAGTGCTTCAGTATTAAGGGAGGATATAACATCTGGGTGGTGCACCACAATGTTCACTACAACAACCTTTTATTTTCCTGTGGTCCCCTTCCCCCCTCTCTACCTTTTTCAATCAGAGCAGGTACAGGAATGAAGCAGATGTCCAAAAAGTTATCCTGTTGATTCCCTTCTGAAAATTATCCTGAAAAACTAAAAATATACCAATTTAAGTTTCCTTTTAAGGTAAATGCCCTACGTGCTTAAGGGCTTGCCAATTGGACCTGCCAATTGATTTTATATGCTTTGCAAACATGAGGCACTAAAGAATTATTTGTTGTACAAATAAGTGATTATTAAGTGCCTACTGCATACCTGTGGTCAATCATGCCTTAACCACAATGATTGGTGAAGAGTTGAAATTAGATTTAGAAATCATTCAAGAGGAATTATTTGATTATCTTCCCTTCCTTGGATAGAATGTAAACATGAAGAGAACTGAATTTGGAAAAAATAGGCCTTGTTGCTTTGACTGTATTATTCACAAGCTGTAGGGACTGGGGCAAAGTACTTAACCTCCATGAGCTTTGGTCCTTCTATCTATTCGATGTAATACCTGTCTCGCCTTTCCCATGGTGTTCTTATGAGATTTAAGCTAAAATTTTAGTAGCTAAAACATTGATAGCTATAAACCATTATGCAGACATGTGGGTATTTGTTATTATTATTATTAGTAGTAGTACTACTACTACCTATATTAGTTGTATCTTCGCTAGTCATCATAAGAAGGAGGAGTGCATCAGGGAACATTAAAATGGCTAAAACTGGAAGAAGAAGAGCACAGATCTTACACAAGTAACTATGAATTATGAATTATAATAACATGAGCATGCAGATGTATGCTCCTGGCATATGGTTTTGGGGCCATTTATTATGTCTTAGGCTGTGTACTAGGACTACAATAAAAGAATGGCTAAAATCTTGATTATTTGGCTAAACATATATTTGTAATATTTATCTCTGTATTAAATTGAAATCTTTGCAGCATTTTCTTTTTTTATCATTCACAACTTCTGTTTCTTTTAAGCATTATATAATAAGGCCTGTTGTCTAAAGGGTGTTTTTCTGGTGTCCATTTTTATCAATCTCAGTTAATTGTTCAGAGGTGAGTGTCCCATGCCTGTGTTATGGTACATTATTTCTTTAAGCCACACTGTTAAGGTTATAGATTTGGTATCACTGAACATAAAATACCTTCTTTGGGGAGGAACTGTTTTATATCCTCACACAAAGACCTTCTGCCATGCAATAGAAAGTAACAATAAAAATCATTGTTCCAAAAATACATTTTTGACCCTGAAGCATAGATGGTTGTTGCATGGTCAGTATTCCAAATGTTTCCTTGTTATCTTGAGAGTGTTCAAATCAAACTCATTTGAACTGTATTCTGTGTGATGGAGCTATAAACAACATCATATATATATATATATATATATATATATATATATATATATAATCACTTATTGCTATGTGTCTGGAGTACTAAAGGAAAATTTCTCGTTACCTTTTCTGTCCTTGTCCATATTTCCCTCTCTTGTTCTGAGTCAGGTAGAAGACAGAGCTGATCTGTTCAAGTTACAAGTTGGCAGAGTTACTTCAGCCACTGAAATACTTCAACCTAAAACATTCTCTGAAAAAGGAATGTGTTCAGCGCAACTCAAGTTCATCACCTACCATGAACATAAGCAACACAACAGATTAAAAAATGGTACATAAATGTTCCTATCCTCAGGACCTCAAAACCTACTAAAGGAATAATAAATAACTACAAAGAATGGCGGGGTGATGAGTGCTTCAGAGGAAGTTTCAATTAGTTGATGGGTTCAAGGTGGAAGGAGATATTAATTTAAACTATGTGAGGTGAGGGTAGGGTGATCTGGGAAAATTTCTTAGAGGAAGTAGAGTTTGGGATAAACCCAGGGAGGCATCCTTAACCATTTTTGTGTTTATTGACTTGTTCCAGAATAATGTTTTGAAATGTATAAAATAAAACTCAAAATATTATAATGAAAGCCAATTTTATTGAAATAAAGTTTTTGAAATATCCAAAAATTGTGAAATCATAAGTATAACTTCTTTATGAAGGCATTAAACAAAATATTCTCATTGGAGGTGTAACAACTATTGTACTTTTGAAGTAATGATAAGCATAAGTGATAATTCAAGATATTTTCAGGAACTGTAATGTGATATCTATCTATCTATCTATCTATCTATCTATCTATATTTATATATATAGATATATATATGTATCTGATTTTTATTTGTTACCAATTCACATGTACTTCTAATAAATCTATAGTGTATGGCCCATATTTCTAATAAAAGGAAATGTTACGTTTCAGTTATAAATTAGTGAAAATAAATATCTAATTTTTCTTTAAGCCAAGTTGAGACATTCCCTTAATTTTACCTCTGGGCCCTTTGGGGATCTGTGTAGTACAGATTAAGAAATGCTGGCCTAGGAGGATGAGTAAAACATCAACAGAGACATTGGAAAATAAGAGAAAAATGAGAGAGGGGAGGACCTTCCAGATAGAACAACCTGAGCAAAGACCTCAGGGACAGGGCAGTAGAGTGAATGTTTGTGAGTAGATAGGTATGGCTAGTGTGTGTGGAGAGTGGAGTGCTGGTGGTCTGTGCACTATGTGGGGTAGGATGAGAAAATGATGTATAAATAGGAAAGGGAGATTGTGAAGCATGCCAGAGGAGGAATTGGATCAGTAGGAAACCATCAGTGATGTCTTCGAGCAGGCAATGGACATACATATATCTGTTTTAAGAAAGTAATTTGCAGCATAATGGGAGTTGAGTGAAAAAGACTGAAAGCAGGAAGCCTTTTAATAGTTTATTGCATTGGTCAGGAGAAATATATTGAGAGCTTAAGTAATTCAGTAGAAATGGAAAAGAGAAGACCTAAGCAAGAGACAATGGACAAGCAGAATGAACAGGATAGATAATGGAGCGGGGGAGGAGAGAAATGCTGATTTTAAGTACTTAACTTGTTGTCTAGAGAAGGTGTCCTACAGGGAAAATTAACGAAAACAGAGAACACAGCAAGATGGTAAATCTGGGGCAAAGGAATTACAAATTTTGTTTGGGAATATGAAATGTTGAGGTATTTGTAGACTATTCTTGTGGAAATGTTCAACAGGGAGTGGGAGATGTGAGTCTATAACTTGGAGAAAAGTTCAAGGTTAGAGATAAAGATTTGGTAATCATACAAAAACAAAAACAATAAAACAAGGGAGGGAAAGAAATTGCCAAAGAAGAGCAAGGTGATGAAGATGAAATGTGCGACTTCTCAGACTGTGCGAAATATGTGCGAGGAAGAACTGTTTACTAATTTGCACATTTAGTTCTTGTGTCTTCAGTTTCACAAAGTTAAAAATGTGGTTGTTCTGTTTCAGATATTTTACTTCCTTAAAGATCAATAAGACATTGGCCTTCTTTCAACAAAATAATATTTCTACTAGGGAAGCTAACATATGGACAACTACTAATTAGCATCATAAGTGCAATAACAGAACTATGTACACAGAAGAGGGTTGACACAGAGAAGTGGATTGAGGGATAGGAAAGCCTCTTAGAGGAAGTGACATCTGATCTGGGTGACAAGAACATTTTAAGTAGTGAGAATGGAATATACAGAAGCCTGGTGTGTTCAGGGAACTGTTTTCCTTTTGTTGTTTCTTATGACCAGTCCTCTACTCACGTCATACAATAAGAATTGAATATTTACAAGACTTGAAGTCCTGCTCTCTGTGACTAGCCCTTCTCTTCATCTTAATCTTTAAAGAAGGACTCTCAACTTCAGCCATGAAACTCTGTGTTATGCTTGTGGACTCTGAAATGAAAGATTCATTTGATGTTAACCCTGAGAAGGAATTTATCTGCTGGGATGGATTGCCCACGGTCGACTGAGGGTCCACATTTTATAAATAATAAGAGCTTAGCGGCCATTTGCTGTCAGGGGCTTCTCAAGCACTCTGCACACCAGGAAGAAGCTCATATTGACTATCTGCTTCCTGCACTATGCCCAGCTTGTTTACACCCACTGAGAGAACAACTGCAAGGAAAACCTGGTTCTTCTTTCTACCAAAGGCCTAAGTCCCGCCCCATCCAATCAGAACTGCACAATTTGCATAAACAGACATAATTGAGAACCTGGGCGGGAACTTTTGCTATAAAATGTGGCCTCCCTTTTGTCTCGGTGGAACACAATTTAGGTTGCTACCTGAATCTGTGTCTCCCAGGCTGCAGCTCCTTTTTGCTCAAGTAAAATTAATTTTGGTTTAAATGCTTAGTCCAAATCTTTTCAGTTGAAATTTAGCTCCACTTTCTCTGGTTTTGTTCTTTTAAATAAGGAGATGATTCAGCAATCATCCTTTGTCCAAAAAAATTTTTTTTAAAAAAAGTATTTAGTAACTATAAAATTAAAAGCAATGCATGTTTCATGACACATAATTTATCCAAAGTCCTCTGTGCTCCAGCCCTTTTTTTTTGTCTACAGATTATGTTCATAGTAATTTGTATCCTTTCATGAAAATTAAGTCCTCATTAGAGTCCATGTTTTCAAATGAAGCATGTCAGGACTGTTCATGATATGTCCCAGCTGGTTAAGTTTAGTTTCATAGCAGAGCCATTGAGCAGTATTTGTTAAATAGATGAGTAATTTTTTATTTTATTTATTTATTTTTTAAATACATTTTATTGATTTTTCACAGAGAGGAAGGGAGAGGGATAGAGAGTTAGAAACATCGATGAGAGAGAAACATCGATCAGCTGCCTCCTGCACATCTCCCACTGGGGATGTGCCTGCAACCAAGGCACATGCCCTTGGCCAGAATCGAACCTGGGACCTTTCAGTCCGCAGGCCGATGCTCTATCCACTGAGCCAAACCGGTTAGGGCTAGATGAGTAATTTTTAAATATGAAAAATCTCTTCATAAAATCATGAAAATTATTTTACTATTTCTACTTTTTATCTTTATACTAATGGATGAAGACAGCATTTTTTTCTCTATCCCTTTTTGGGCTGGGGCACAAAATCATACTTTCTGGAGTCCTCGCACATACCTACAAAGGATGATAAAAGAAATTATAAAAACAAACAAACAAAAACCAAATCAGAAAGACTCTAAGCATACCAACAGAGTCCTGCTTTTATTTGCAATCAAACAAAAGAGAAATTAGTCTTTTTCATATTTAATTCTGAGCTGTAACTAGGAATGGTTTCTTTTCCTTCATCTTCTTAGTCACCCTAGAACTGCAAGAGCCACATAAAGCTCCGGTGGGGAGGAAACTGGATAGGATCATTTGACTGAAAGCTCATGTTCAGGGTCAAGAGGAAAGAGCTGGACACTGCAGGGGCGTCAGGAATAAATGAAAGGTGAAGACAGAGAGGGATCAGAGAAGAGGGACTCAATTATAGACCGACGAGGAGTCTCACGGAGGAAAATGAGTTTTGCAACAACTTCTAGACCTCATGCATAGGCCTATCTATCTAAAAAGATATATATATATCTCATATGTTAGGCATTTACCTATTTAGGGAAAACCAATTCACACAAATGCTAATACACTCTGCTTAAAAGATACACAGGAGTGGAATAAATATCTATTTTGGAACAAAGATTCTGTTGTACTCTCTTGTGTATATTATAGGATCTGAGAGGAGGAAACAGCCTTCTCTAAGGAATGTAGGGACTACCTAGAAATGGACCTCAGCTCCTCACTGAGTCCCCTTTGCCTAAAATGCTAAAGAAGTGGTTCCCACATAAATAGAACCAGCAGAAGTCTGGTTTAGCTTATTATTGTCCACTGCCTTAAATTGATTGATTAAATAACTAACCATTTGTTGAATTATGCAGCATCCTGTATGCCCCATGTTCTGTGTAGGGGTTGGGGGATCAAGGATGAGGATAAACAGAAGCTTTTCTTGAGGAGCTGAGGGCATTTAACATATAAACGATACCCACTAACCTTGTGCCCACTGCAACAAACAAACAAACAAACAAAAAAGGGCTATAAAGTCTTTAGGAGGTGATTGGCTTTTTACTAGTGGGCTGTGTAGCTAAAAAGTCAGATATGTAAAAATATTGGTGCAAATCCTCCTGAGGCTGAGATGAGGCTCATATCTACTCTTTGGGTCTTAAATTTTATTAAACACCTTTCTTTGCCTATTGGATTTTATACTAGAGGCCCCTTTAAATCCAGAGTTTAGGAGTCTGACCCTTCTGGAAGATAATAACATCCATAGACTTAGTTGAAATCATTTGTTTTCCTCTCCACACACCAATACGACTGGAAGAAACCATATTTCCCCCCACTTGTGGCAGGGGTAGCAGTGAACATACACAGTTTTGACTGTCACTTCCAGGTTCAAAATGAGGCTCCCACATCTAGTTAGCCTTTTCCTTAATGTGCCCTATCCACTGCCATGGTCTTCTTAAAAGTTAGATAAGCAATTCACAGGTTCTCCAGTGGAGAATGATCTGAAGTCCTTAGCATGGCCTCTGTGGTCTCTAGAGTCTACCTCTGCTGCCTCATCTCCTTCTCCAGTGGCCATTCTGGGTTTTCTGAACACAATGAGCTTCTCCTCTCAAGCTGTTAAACACATCAGGCTGTTAAAGTCCTACTCATCTTTCAAGACCTGATTTACATATTGCAAATATTTTCAAAGAGCCTTCATGATTTTCTTTCTTGATATTAATAACTTCTTTCTCTAGGCTTTCATAGCACTTTACTTATGCCTCCCATAACATTGAAGTTGTAGGCATTAAACTAAATATTATAAAACACAGTATTTAGCACCATGAAAGTGCTCAGTAAATACTAGCTATTAGTTTTCTTTATCACATAATGTCTAAAAAACATTTCTATATATGGGTCATATATAAATACTCCTCTACTAGTCTATACATTCTTTAATAATAAGAAGAGACGATAATTACTCACTTTAGTGTTTAGAGTCTTAGATTTTTGCCTTGTGAGCTAGGAGAAGTGTAAAAAGCATTTGTTGAAACACTGAATGCATCTGTTGCTAGAATCTAAAAAAGAAAATATTGAGTGAAACAGGTTTTGACCCTGCTATGTGCCAAGGCATTCTTTTGGGCTTTATTTATTTTACCTTATTCAATCCTGAAAACCACCCTGTGCAACATATATTGATCTCACTTTACACAGGAGGAAATTGTGACTCAGGGGATTTAAATAATGTACTTTAAGTCAGAGCTAGAATTGGAAGCTGTTTTATTTCTGTCTCCAGCTCCCAGTTTCTTGCTCCTATGTTACCGTGATGCTAAGACATCGCATTGTTCCCAAGGACACTAAAATGTGGATACCAAATCTCAACAAAGATTACTAATACAGTTCTCAGAAAGATTATAGGCAATGAAAAAAGAAATTCATCATTTCAACACAGTTAAGTTTCTAGATTCCCCCTTCCCCCCCAAAAGATGTCTCCACCCCCTTTGAAACTTACCTTTCAAATGGACCATAAAATAGCATTTTACTTATAAATTCCCATGGGAACATATCAAACTTTGAGATAGTAACATGAATGAACGTGTGTTGTCAGAGAACCCTAGATGTTTATAAATCCTTTAATTACCATTTCCAATGCTAATGTATATACTTTAATTAAAGGTGTGTAGTAGGCTTCTCTGTTAAAAAAAAACAACAACCCACAACAACACAAAACTGAAACCATATGGATGTTGCTTCATTTTCATCTGAGACCTTCCAGGGACTGTAAACCTTAAAGTGATGTTGGAACCCAGCGCTTTTCCATCTGCCAAGAAAGGTGAGAACAATAAGTCTTTGTGCAAAGGCTGAATATACATGAGAAGTGTAGCCCTAAACTACTCTTTGCTTTCACATGCCTTTGCCCACTTTGCTTTGACTAATTATATAATCTGCAAAGTAAGAAAGCCAAGTGATTTTTACCTATCTTGCTGATTATATGGTTTGGAGTAGGGATGCTTTTGGTATGAGGCAGCTTTTAACTTGCCTTACATTTGGAACTATAAGCCATAGGAGTTTCCTGGGAGAAAAATCTGTTGAGAAGACCAGAAAAAGAGAGAGGAAAGGATTCATTAATTGTGGTAAGGTGGAAACAGCTCAGCCTCTGGGTTTGACTTTTCATTTGCCACTTAACAGCTTTGTGTTTGACCTTCAGCAAGGTTTTAGCCTCTCTGCAGCTCAGTTCCCTCATCTATATGGGGGATAATAACTCCTTCTGCCAGGTGACCATGAGATTTAGAGATAATGGGTGGCACGTGAGAAATACTGGATAAAGTTGTGATAGCTTTTATTTTTTTTAAATTTAAATATTTTTTATTGACTTCAGAGAGGAAGGGAGAGGGAGAGATAGAAACATCAATGATGAGAAAAAAATCATTGATTGGCTGCCTCCTGCACACCACCCACTGGGGATTGAGCCCACAACCGGGGCATGTGCCCTTGACTGGAATTGAACCTGGGACCCTTCAGTTCATAGGCCGATGCTCTATTCACTGAATCAAAATGGCTAGGGCAGCTTTTACTTTTTATTGAAAGACCTTGTCCTTCAACAATGAGAGGTTCTGAAAAGAATCAGGATTCAGGACAAATCGGATTCACGTTGATGATAACTCTCTTGGTATACATTTCTTATTTCTTTGCCCTTCTCATGTCCCTGACTTTCCTCAGGTTAAATTAATGTTCCCAGCTCACCCTTATCAGCCCCTCTCTTTTGTTTTTTCCTTTTCATCCTTTTAGGCAATTCAAAATAAAGTGGCAGAGCTAGTCAGATCAAGTAGTTACAGGCAGGCTTTGTTTGGAAAGCAAAAATGATCTTTCTCCTTTGCCCTGCCTAACTTTTCTCCTCTGGTTTTTTCACTCTACATGTCAGCAATAAAACATATTGTGGGACAGATCAACAAATGCATCACCTTGACACTTTGGTGAGTGAAGACATAGATTTGAATAATAGACTTAGTTGAACTGTCTTCCTGGGGGTGTACAGCTCTGCTATTTACAAATCAACTGGTAGATACCTCCCCCAAATTGAGTATAATTCTTAGAGATGTGAACTAAGGAAGCTGCTTTCTTAAGGGATTCATTAGGTTTTGATTAGCCTCTAATACATTTTTTTCTGAACTACACAGAGGATTTCCCCCAGGCCAGACTGGGATTGCCAGCTGTGACAGAGATGGACATTTAATTTTTTTGTGATTGGGTTGTCAGGGCTGGACATTCGTCATTTGAGATTTCCTTTTAACTCCTTTCACCAAAATCTACTCCAAACACGGGAAATCTTAAAAATAAGGTCGATTAAAAATTGATGATGTGGAGTGTGCACTGGGTTGTTTGCTAGTTTATTTTAGTTAGTGGAAATCATAATTTTGGAGCCAGCAATTAAAATTCCTGACTATGCTACAGGCAAATCTCACATTGCTCACAAAACACCCCAGCAATCTCATCCCATTTTTTTTAAAGGGAGGATTTAATAGCAGGCCTGTTCAGTGAGGCACATACAAGTTCATTACCTTTATAAAACACTCTACAGGAATTTTACTACTGTCCAAGGCAGCCCTGCTAGTAGTTTCCAGCTACACATTTCTACAAAAGAACAAAAGACAACCTGTCCTGTGTTAGATTGTTTTTCAGTCTTTTCTGTTTCCTGGTTAATTTTCTAAATTCAGTCTTTCACACTGAATCTTGTAATTAGTTAGCAACCTGCTCCTACTGTGTGTGGTATTTCACTGTCCTTGTGGTCAGAGTTGTTGTAAGAATGTATTGTCTAAGCCTGTGTCTGCTCCCTTGTGCTCAGTTCGTGCAACATTTCAGCTGAGATACAGGTTCTGACTTGCATGGTGTTGTACAGAAGAGGGTCAACTGAGGTCTGTGTCACTCAAACTTAATTTCTCAAAGGTAAATTGGGAAGGGGCATTTCTGGATGTTTCGTTTTAATGTTCTTTCTGGCCTTCAGCTTGAGTCTTTGGTAATCTCATGTCATTTGGAGAAGCATTTCAGTTTTGATTCATATATTTTTCAGATTAGACTATGCCTCAAAGAACTTTTAAATCTGTGATTCAGTTTGGAAATCTTTGTGTAGACGTGACTTGATAGGGAGCACCCAGTGTGCTCTGGGGCTGGGAACCTGAAATGATCACCTCCTCACACTCCCCACTGCCCTGGGATCTGTCTGCCTTGGTTCTGAGCTCTGTGTGGAGACATTTCCAGTCTTAATATTTCTCCTCAATTTCAGTGTTCAGATTAAGCTTGTGTAGCTAGAACAAAGGTACTTGCTGAATCAATATAATTTTGATCTTGCTTGTTTGAAGAAGTGGGCTCTGTGAGAATATCCATATAGACTATGAATGCACAATAGTTGTATATCAGTCAACAACTACATCGATGATCACAGGGTCTATGGATCTGTATTATGTGCTTTAGAGTCTCAAGAATCCAGTTTGGTTCCAGACTCAGTCTTCAAGAGGAAAAGTGACTGACCAAGTTAGCAAAAGTGCGATACAACGTAAGCACACAACACAGAGAACATCCATGAATACACCGAAATGAACACATGAGGATGTTATGGTGAGCCCTTGCATATTTTTGCTTCAAAAGCACTTCCTGATAATGATGAAGTGGAAAAAGCACTGTGCCTAGAGAAGGAAGGTTCTAGTTATGGCTTTTCCACTAACTAGTTGTGACCTTCTATACATCATTTAATCTTTCTTAAGCTCAGACTAGATGTCTGTCAATGAGCAAGTTTTACTAGATGATTTCAAAGGTTCCTTCTAGCCCTAAAAATCCTATGATTCCCATAAAGGGATGTTTTATTTGACATTTCATTTGGCACCTAATTCTGTACAGATGTCTTAACTCAGAGTATTTTGGTTCTTGTAGATTTAATACATGGAATTTGTCAATCTATTAATGTACCTTGGAATAAAATGCATGTCTGTGTATCTACCTGCTCTCACATTTATAATATATATTACATCTTTTTAATATACATCATGAGAAAATGCCAGGGGACCTAAATGAAATATTACTATTGTTGCATTCATTTTTACCAGCTATGTCAGGCTAGATGAATTAAATTAGGAATGATGTGTGCTGTTGAAACTACATTTACCATATACTCAGGTGTCTGTGTACTGCATAAATGCAGCTATTGAATATGCTTTGGGTTTTCTTTACCAAGAGCCAGAAAAGTTCCTAACTTGGAAATAAATAGAAAATCAAATGGATGATTTGATTTTTAAACATGAGGCTGAGCTATTGTCACAGCACTCATTGTCTCTGTCAGGCAGCATAGCTGGGGACTCCTCAGTGCCTTTTGTCCAATACCTGGTGACTGAGCAGGTGAGAGGGGGTGAGATAGATGTGAGAGGCACGGGTTATAAGATTGTAAATAGTGGTGGGAATGATGAACTGAGGATCCAGAAGCCTATGGGGACTCCTGAGGATAGGAAAGCCAGGGATCTTTCATCTCCAGCTCTGTATATCCTTCAGAACATTTCCTTTTTCCCCTTCCCTCTGTCCTTTTATTTCCTCTGCCAGCTGTTCAGACAACTTCTCGTCTTACTTCTCTATACAGACACTACCATGTTTTTTTTGGAAATCTCACTTTAGCATGAATATTTCCAGATTTGAATAGTAAATCCACATCAGAAATAATTCTGCTGGAACACTGTTATACTTGAAGAATCTGGAAGGACTTGTGAGGCAAGGGTTGGAGAGCAGGACATAGATTTCTGGTTTGGGAAGTGACACTTAAGACTCGCATTTGCAGTTCTCGTCTTAGGCTGTCACTTGAAAAATGATTTGGTGATGTCAGAATGTTTTTATTTTGCTTTGCTTTTTTTCTTGTTTTAAAATTGTGAAATAATCTACGTAGAATAAAGTACACAAATAATACGCTCTATAATTACACACACACACACACACACACACACACACACACACGCACACTCTTTGTAATGACCATTAACAGAGATTTAGAATATCTTCAGCACCCCAGCAGACTATTTTGTGATCCTATCCAGCATTAAATTAATCAATTTGTAATTATTAATCTCTTGCAACATGTTTGTAAAAAGGCTTATAGTTGTTTAATTCACAGATTGATTGATTGATATATATATGTGATTATATATATATATATATATATATATATATATATATATATATCTCCCTAATAACTTCATTTTAAGGAGCAAACCCCAAGCCTTAGAAAACTTACTTGGATAACATTTAAAGTGTGGGGTAATAGCTGCTTATTATTTCTAGATAGTTCCCAGGGAAACTATTGCCATGATCTACAGGTATCTTTTTATTGAGGGTCACTGCAAGCCACAGTAGAGTTTCAGCAGTCTCATTTACAATCACACTCATCCTCAATAGCCATATTTGTGGCTTCTTGTGTAATGAGGTGATTTATCATGGTATGTCAGCCATAGAGAGTTCAGTATAAATGAATTTGGTTTCTTAAAAAAAGGTATTTATATCTAAACACTTTTACAATAATCTGACATTGCCCTTTAAAGGTAAGCACATATTATGTGATTTGCATATGAAGAAACCAGACATTACTCTTACTTGACTGACTGTCAGCTTTAGCAGCTGCACCTGGTAGTCCCCAGGTCTGTCATTGTTTCCATGATAGAGCTCATTTTTCAAGGGTTAATAACATAGACCTTAACATTCACTTTGGGTTGAAACTTGGCAACCACTATGAGTATACAGCCTAAGAAGCTGATTTTAAACAAAAATGGTTTAAATTGATTTACCCTTTTCAAATTAGAGTGTGTCAAAATAATGGTACCTTGCACCAGTTCTAATGCTTTACATTTATTTAATGTAAAAATTTGTAAGCTATTATTCCCAGGTAGTGATTGGGGGATGTTAAATAAAGATTGGTTTCCATTGAGAATTCCAAAAAATTTGCAAACTTTGAGTATTTTTTCTCTTATAATATTATTGCTGTTTTAAAAAAAGAAATATTATTGCCCTTACTCTCAATAGAAGAGAGCAGTTGTGGAAGTAAATGCAATTTGAAAAGAAAGGTAGGAATAAAATGTTGGCAATCATGTTTAGTTGTATAGCATTCTGATCCCAAGACAGGTTCGTCTCCATTCAGTACCTCTGAGGGGTATTTGAACTAGGCTAAGCATGCGGGTGTGTAGTTTTTCGTGGCCTTTAGCTTTTCAGTTTTAAAACTTCACATAAAAAAGGACGGGAATATTTGCATTCCCACTATGGTACACATTTTTGCTACTCTTTTCAAATGTACATTTAAATTTTATCTACATTTATTAAAAATGTGAACTCTTCTATTCTCCTTACTGAGCCAATAGAAGTTAAAACTCCACATTCATTTCCCTCTTTTAAAAAATTACTTAGATGTCAGCACATTTATATGTAATGTACAGCTACATTCTAAAGAAAAAGGTGCTTCTGGGCTATTTCTATACTGAAGCCATCATCTCAATGAGAGAAGAGCTGGACTAATGAGGACATCGTACTGCCAGTTTTAAACTTTGATCAATTTTTGAGCATGATAAAGACAGACATTTGGAAAGGAAGTTCTCACATATATTAGACAGTGAGACTAAATGATCACATGTCAAAAGATGCAACTTCACTCTTGTATAAAGACATGGCTGAAGAATGAAAAAAACTCTAAAGTAGTATCACAGTGTGGTTTATAATAAATTAGAGACAAGAGTCTGGAGGAATATAGTCCAGAAACAGTAAGGCACAGATGGAATTACATTAGCCTTAGAGCCAGGCATTTTTGGATTCAAATGATCTTACATTTATTAGGTCATTTGTGCATCTCAAGCACACTAATTATACTTGCTGATTCTTAGCAAGGTGTTAATAGTGACTGTCTTTCAGTGTTTTTGAAAAAATTAAAAATAATGTATGTAAACTATTTGGCACATAGTAATTGCTCAATAAATGGTGAGTGGCATTATGCTGGTATATTTGTAAGGATTTAAAAAGTTCACTTTTTAAGTCATGGAAGATTTCTGCCAGTTATATCACCTCCTTTTGAGAGGTCTCAGACTACACTTGCATTTACCGATTTTCTTGGTAATGACTTCTTTTTTTAAAATACAGTGGGGTTTTGACTTACGAGTGTCCCGACTAACGAGTTTTTCGAGATACGAGCCGTCTCTCGGCCAATTTTTTGCTTTGAGTTGCGAGCTAAAATTCGGGTTACGAGCCAGCTTCAGATACCCCATCGCTAATTGGTGCATCGAACGTCACAGTGAACGCCACAACATCAGTCCAGCATCACGTGTCTCACTCGTTCACTTTTTGATTTGACATATGAGTAATTTGAGTTACAAGCTCCGTCACGGAACGAATTAAACTCGTAAGTCAAGGCCCCACTGTATATTTTATTGGTTTTTTTACAGAGAGGAAGAGAGAAGGATAGAGAGCTAGAAACATCGATGAGAGAGAAACATTGATCAGCTGCCTCCTGTACACCCCCTACTGGGGATGTGCCCGCAACCAAGGTACATGCCCTTGACTGGAATCAAACCTGGGACCCTTCAGTCCGCAGGCCGAATCTCTATCCACTGAGCCAAACCAGTCAGGGCATGGTAATGACTTCTTCAGAAATCTTCATAATTTCTCTATATGACCACACACCCAAGAAAGGACACTTTACACAAAGTGGTTCATGAAATTGTCAAGGGGGACAACGATGCCCAAAGAGGTATGCATGGAATCCTTACAAATGATGTCTGGCAATCAGTCTGATCCTCTCTTATGAGAAGTTTAAATTCTAGTCAGATAAAAATGATAAGACAAAAGCGGGTAAGAGCAGAGAGACATACAGGAACGCTGTGAGCTAGAAAGAAGAGTAGAGAGAAGTCACTAATATAGTGTTAGTACATGAATCAGTTGTGGCAAAAGCAGTAAAGCAGAACCACTGTACACAGCGGGGCCACAATAATGATGGAATGATTGAGCCATGAGCAATAGACATTCTGGAGGGGCAACACTCTGAGGAGCTGTGGAGTGTTCCCTACTAGAGTTACTATTGTATCTGGAATGATAGTCCAGTTCTCCTGCAGGTCTGGCTCTGTGTTGCCTTTATAAGGACCATGTATAAGAGACAGAGAATTCCTGTCTCTTACTTCCCAGGTGTGCTACAATCATTAAGGTAACTTGAGTGTGTTGTCTGAAAAAGCTCAACAAATACATTGTTTGATCTGTAGATCAAAGTCAACCTAGAGAAAGGACCCTGAGGTATTTTCCCTAGAATTCAAGTAAAACCATGGATGTGTGAAGTAGTGTGGTATTTGTGGGAAAATGCAAATGTCTTAATCTTTCTAGACCATAAAATACGAGTCATGGAAAAGTGAGAGATGAAGCTGGAGAAGTCAGCAGGGCCAAAGTCTTAAGGCAAAGTGTGAAATGTGGAGGAGCTTGGAAAATATCTTATAGCCGAGGGAGCCATTAAAGAGTTTTTATTTTTTTTTATTATATTTTTTGCTGTTGCCTTTTATTTTCATTATTTTTTTAAATTAGATTTTTATTGTTCATATTATTACATTTTCCCACCATAACTCCCCTCCACCCAGTTCCCACCCCACCCTCCGCCCTCACTCCCCACCCACTGTCCTCATCCATAGGTGCATGATTATTGTCCAATCTCTTCCCGCACCTCCACACCCCTTTCCCCCCAAGAATAGTCAGTCCATTCCCTTTCTATGTCCCTGATTCTATTATAATCACCAGTTCATACTGTTCATCAGATTATTTATTCACTTGATTTTTAGATTCACTTGTTGATAGATGTGTATTTGTTGTTCATAATTTGTATCTTTACCTTTTTCTTCTTCTTCCTCTTCTTAAAGGATACCTTTCAGCATTTCATATAATACTGGTTTGGTGGTGATGAACTCCTTTAGCTTTTTCTTATCTGTGAAGCTCTTTATCTGACCTTCACTTCTGAATGATAGCTTTGCTGAATAAAGTAATCTTGGTTGTAGGTTCTTGGTATTCATCACTTTGAATATTTCTTGCCACTCCCTTCTGGCCTGCATAGTTTCTGTTGAGAAATCAGCTGACAGTCGTATGGGTACTCCCTTGTAGGTAACTGACTTTCTTTCTCTTGCTGTTTTTAGGATACTCTCTTTGTCTTTTGCCTTTGGCATTTTAATTATGATGTGTCTTAGTGTGGTCTTCTTTGGATTCCTTTTGTTTGGGGTTCTCTGCGCTTCCTGGACTTGTAAGTCTATTTCTTTCACCAGGTAGGGGAAGTTTTCTGTCACTATTTCTTTTTTTTCTTTTTTTTTCTTGTAGGTTTTCTTTCTTTCTTTCTTTTTTTTTTATTGCTTAAAGCATTACAAAGCATCACTATTTCTTCAAATAGGTTTTCAATATCTTGCTCTCTCTCTTCTTCTGGCACCCTTATAATTCGGATGTTGGTACGCTTGAAGCTGTCCCAGAGGCTCCTTACACTATCTTTGTATTTTTGGATTCTTTTTTCATTTTGCTTTCTGGTTGGGTGTTTTTTGCTTCTTCGTATTTCAAATCTTTGACTTGATTCTTGTGATCCTCTGGTCTGCTGTTGGGAGTCTGTATAATATTCTTTAGTTCAGTCAGTGTATGCTTAATTTCTAGTTGGTCCTTTATCACATCGAGTGTCTCGCTAGATTTCTTGAGGATCTCACTACATTTATCGGTGGTTTCTAGAAAATTCTTGAAAAACATAAAAAGTGTGGTTTTGAACTCTATATCCAGTAGTTTGCTTTCCTCCATTTCTGTCATTTGTGTCCTGTTTCTTGGTGTCGGCATTTTTTATGCTTCGCTGTGTCAATAGAGTGGCTTTCTGTGCTAAGTGTCCCAATTACCTGAAGTAGACACTCTTGGTGCACCCCCTTGTGGGCTTTGTGCACAGTCTTGTTGTAGTTAAGCCTTGATTGTTGTTGGTAAAACTGGGAGGATTTGACCTCCAGGCCAATTGGCTATGAGAATCCGCTTTGTCTACGGTGGGAGAACTTCTGTGCTGAAGACACCCTTATGGGGCAAGACTTGCTTCAGTGGGGCTTTGGTGCTCACTGAGTCTGCCCCCTGAGTGTGTCCCTTATAGATCTGAGTAGTTGTAATTGGATGGTCCCACTCTGACCACTGGGTACACTGGCTCTTGGATCTAAGGAGGTGCTAATCTAGCCTTTGCCTGAGGCTACCCAGCAGAAGCCAGCTGTAAAGCAATGCAAGTTGCCCTGGGGCCTTGGGGAAGCTGCAGTTTGTTAAGTAATTTTCAGATTACAAAGGGTCTGGCCTTTCATATGCAAAAGCCTCCGTGCACGGCTTAGGTGGGGCGGGGTCCCAGGGGATCAACAGGGTGGGCAGAGCGAGTGAGTGAGCAGTATGGCTGCTCTCAGTCCTGCCTTCAGAGGTCCTGGCAATCACTGAGAGTGCCTCCGAGAGAAAGCTGCCCTCGAGTTCCAACCGATGCCAGACAGTCCCGTTTCTCCCGTATGAGTCTGGGTCCCCAGAGACTCGCCGGGAACTGGAGCTCAGAGCCTGAGACTCCCTCCCGATTGAAGAAGATAATAGTGTCCTCAGCCTCCAGCCCTCTCGGCATGCACCTCTGCACCTTTGTATTTACTTCAGCACCGCACCTCCTCTGAGTCTCGGTATGCTTTTCCTTTTCCTTCTAGTTGTAGAAATTCCACTCAGCCAGCCTTCCTGTGGTTCTGGATGATGTCCGTTATGTCTTTTAGTTGTATTTTTGAAGTGGTTGTGCGAGGCAGCAATTTCCGGTGTTTACCTATGCCGCCATCTTGGTTTCTCCCATTAAAGGGTTTTTAAGAAGGAGGATATATGGCTTGACTTACTTGTAGGCAGATCACGCCAGTCATTTTGTGGAAGAGACTTTGAGGGTGATAAGGTTAAATAATGGGAGGAAGACATGGAGATTTCAGTAGGCTGGTTTCTAGTTACAAGAGTTTTGCCCTAACTGGTTTGGCTCAGTGAATAGAGCGTCAGCCTGTGGACTCAAGGGTCCCAGGTTCGATTCTGGTCATGGGCATGTACCTTGGTTGTGGGCATATCCCCAGTAGGAGGTGTGCAAGAGGCAGCTGATCAATGTTTCTCTCTCATCGATGTTTCTAACTCTCTATCCCTCTCCCTTCCTCTCTGTAAAAAATCAATAAAATATATATATTTTTAAAAGAGTTTTAAGTAGGGGAGCAGTGGTAATGGGAAGGAGGGTATGGTATTCAACACCATTTTAATGGACTAAGTCAGAAATACTTGGTTAATGTAGAGAATGAAGTAGGGAGTCAGGGATAATTCCTGTTTCTAATTTGAGTATCTCAGGGGATTGTGGTCATACCCATCTAGAAAGAGAACAGGAGATGGATTCAGGAGGTGATAAATGCCACTTTGGACATGCTGTTTATGATTTCTACAGGATGACAAGGAAGAGGTGTTTAGGAAGCAGTTATAAGTATGAATCAGAAATTTAGGGGAGAAGTGAGTGCTAGAGGTAGAGAACATATCCAGGTGTATGTGGTACTTGGAGTCACAAGGATGGAAGAGGATATATAAGGGCAGAGGAGAAATGGCATTCAGAAGGTGAAGAAACACCACTAAATGGTAGACAGAGGAAGGGGAGTCCATGTCAAAAAGAGAAAGAATAGTCAAAGTGTTATAAAGAACATTAGGAGAGGATGGTAGAATTGACGTCGAAAGAGGATAGAGTGTCATTAATGAGGAATTAATTACCAATTCACTGTAGCAATGCAACAGAAAGATGACTACTGAAACGAGAGCAGTTTCAACAGAAGGGAGGGTTTAGATGTCACAGTGTAACTGTGAATAAAAATGAATGGATATTGCTTTTTTGGGAAATTTAGCTGGAGATATGGTATGGGAGCAGAGAGGCTTGGCCGTAGTTGAGGGAAATATGGGTCAAGGGACACAGGGAATCAAGATAATTTTCTTTTTTTTTCTTCAAATGATGGGAGCAGCTTGAAGATGTTGATAGACTGAAGAGGAGACAGTAGGAAGAGAGCAGTTTAACTTGAGATAAAAGTGAGACAGAGTTCAACTGATTAAATGAGGTCCCAGAGGAAGATGAGTCTTAAAGAAAAACTCTCTTAATTTTCCAAGACCAGAGGAAAAGTGTCAATGTGTGTGACCATAGACGTACTTATAGGTTGTGGCAGCTACAGTGAATAGAAAGCTGGAGGATGAGATTATACTTATGAATGTCATTTTCCCATGGAGGAGGGAGGGGCTGTCAACTGCTGTGAGTGAGAAACACACAGTTGAGCTTCTGAGCAAACTGGAGAAAGTCTGAAATTAGCAGTTACTGCCAGGAATGGGACAGGGAACTGATTATAAGCAGATAAAAATGCTTATCAGAGTCAGAGGGCACAGAGACCATGAAAATATAGTAATGCCCTTTTGCAAGGTTATATGATTTTTTCCCCCAGGCAGCATTCAGATGCCTATAATTAAGCTTGTATCTTAAAACAGTATTCAAGTTTTTCATGTGTGGTCATTCAGATACGCATTTTCCTCTTTGGGTTCATTCCACATGCAATTCTGAAGTAATAATTGGGAGGGCTTCACAATAGAGATGGGCATTTTGGGCTGGGCATTATGGAGCAATTCTTAACCCATATTCTCTTGTGGAGCACATGTATTTGTTTTTTAAATAAAGAAAATTCAAATTTGAGGGGATATTTTGAAGAATTTATTATCACTTTTTGGGGCACCTTGGGTTATTCAAGAACCAAAATTATTGCTTTAGCCCTGTCCAGGTAGCTCAGTTGGTTGGAGTGTCATCCTATACACCAAATGGTTGTTGGTTCGATTCCTGGTCAGGGCATATACCTAGGTTGTGGGCTTCATCCCCGGTTGGGGCGTGTACAGGAGGCATCCAATCGATGGTCTCTCTTGTATCAATGTTTCTCCCTGAGGTGGTATTTATTTGAGGTGGAGTCTCTTTCTCTCTCTCTCCCTTCCTCTCTCTAAAATCAATAAACATATCCTCAGGTGAGAATAAAAAATATCATTACTTCAGTTACTACCACTTGCTTCTTGACAGAAAATATATTCAAGCATTAGCTCAGGCACAAATGCCTAAAACAAGTGGATTTACAATACTTAACACTTGGGCCCAACTGATTTGCTGGCTGCGTCATCTGCATTATCTCTGCCAAAGACAGAGAAGTAGTTTTGTACAAAATAAAGGCTTAGCTGAAGCTTTGCTCCCAGCTCTGACTGAATGCCAAATTTTTTTTTTCGAGTTTGAAAATGCTAGCAGAAATCTTTTCCTATAAAAATTTATCACTTTTATTCTCTTTTTGCTCCTCTGACTTCTAGCTGGACCTGTGAAGAAACGTCAAAATCGCTGTAGAGGAGTTGTCTCAGAGGCAGTAACGGCTCTTTTAATAGCAGAGAACAGAAAGATCTCAAAAGTGAAGCCTATTGTCAGGAGACTTGTGCCAGCCCTGGCCGACTTCCAAGTGTGAGTTAGTTTGGATTAGACTTGGGTTAGGTAACATTTAATTTCTGAAGTGGAGATTTGAACCAAATTGTTAACCTCTCGAAGTTTAACCACCCCTGGGTGATGATGGCATTTAAAATAATAAAACAAAAATGTCGGATTCTTGGTATTAACTATAATAATACAACATTTATTCTTCTCAAATTTCCTGCATGTCTTTAAGCCTTTGTCTTAAAACACTACTCAAATATTACTCAAACACTACTTAAAACACTACTGAAATCATGTGTGGCTATTTGAAAATGGAATTCTTTCTTTGTTGTTATTGTGTAATAAAGTTTCATAGTTACATTACTTTTAGGTATTCAGGTAGTTTGATTAGAAAATATGAATAAGCCTTGCAAATGTAGTGGCCAAACAATTGATTATCAGACTATAAAGAATTATCTATGACACAAAGGCCAAACCAAAACAGATAAGTGGCTTGTCATATAAACATTTAAGAGCCAATGAATGACAGTCCTCATTTGAAAGCAAACAGTAAAAATTTGGCCCATACCACAGTGGGTGTGAAATTGCAAGGTAAAATAAAACAGATGAGACCATTTAAGTTTGAAATGGAAGAACAGATCACTGGCAACAGCTATTTACTTTCACAGTCACTAAAATAGGGTGTTTTGTTGTGAAAACTATCAATACAGGATGATGGATACCCTGCTTAAAGTGCCAATATGATGCCATTCTGAACTACAAAACGATTTCATTACAAGTGTATGGGGAACCTTTAAACATGACATTACGATGCGACTATAATGTAAGATAACAATGGAAAAACAATTTCAGAGTAAGTGTAAGGAGACTATAACCATGCAGTTAGAAGGCCACTGGAATGTGAGATTATAATAGCTCAACATTAAAACGGTGAAAAGGATATGGTCAATTGCTTTTTCTTAAAACTGGGAATGACCTAGAAAACATTTATACTCACGCACAGTACAGTCATGGGATGTATTTTAGGAAGGAGGGAAATCCAGGGCCAGTATATCTAGTTCTTATCCCCATTTTGAAGTGTATCCCCATTTTTTCCCCTTTCCGGAGGTTACGCTGGAGACAGTTTTTGCCTGACCTTATCATTCTCCTTCAACCATACAACTTTGAGGCTCTGTTGCAATTTCATAAATATTTTTTTTCTTACCCAAGACTAGCCTTATGACTTGGCTATGTTAGCCACCTATGGGCTATAATTTGAGTTCAACTAGGATAGTTTCTATTGTCCTTCTTATCTGTCTAGTATCTAGTTATCACTGGACCTTAGCTGAAATCTTACCATTAGATATTTTTTCCCTTGGGCCTAAAAGGAGTTTTAATTTTCAAAAGCATCTAATAGATTACAATTGAAGAACACTTGGGAATTTATAAAATGAAAGTACCTGTTTGAGGGATAACATATGAAACTTGAACAGTTTAAGAAGCACAGACTTTGTCAGACAGACCTGACTTCATATCCTGGCTCTTCCAGTGAGTTGTGTGTGAATCTGGGCAAGTCCTTACTGAAAGGGCGAGGGCCTTGCCCCAGGGTAAGGGCTAGGCCCTCCACCTTGCCCCAGGGTAAGGGCTATGCCCTCCACCTTGCCCCAGGGTAAGTGCTCCATCTTACCTTGGCCACGTGCTTGGTAAGGAGCTTCTTCCTGGAAGTCTAAGCCTCTGCTAGCCACACCCAGGAACAAGACACAGACTTGTGCCTGGTCAATCGGCAGAGCACAGTCCTTTCTCCTCCCCTTCCTCCAACTCCCCCTATATAACCCGTCTCCACACAGAGTTATCTCTCTCTCTGCTTCCTGTCGCTGCGTCGGCAAGGTGGGGGAGCCGAGCTAGCTCGAATAAAGACTCTTATGCTTTTGCATCGGACTGGCTGGCTCCCTGATGTGGTTTCTTGGGGATCCTGAAATCTGGGCATAACATTTGGGGGCTCGTCCGCGATCCCCAAAACCATTGAGGGACCCCCCCAATCCGTAGAGTCTGACTGGCCGCGGTAAGTGTCTGTGTGTTGTGTAGTCTGTTCTGTGTGATATATGTTATCTCTAAGGGACTTTTCCTGTATCTGGAGGAATGGCTTCTAGATGGTACTCAGCGTTAAAACTCGGACTGGCTAAGGGTTCGAATCTGGCCTATCTTTTAAAAAAGGTAGAAGAGAAGCATTCCTAGGCAGTTTTCTACTGCCTCTGTTCAGGGACTTGTTCTTTATCTGTTCTGTGTGAGCTCACTTCTGAAATCTGTAATCGCCCGCAATGATCTAAGTGGACGCACAGGGAGGAGTCGGGGGACGCCTCGACCCTCCATCTGGAGGGGTGTAGTTTTGCTTCTGCGGAGTCGGAAGGTCTGTAGGAACCCCCTCAATCTGAGAATCTGAGACGAGGCGGGTCGCTCCCGCCGGTTTGGCGTAAGGCCATCGTCTAGTTGCTTCCATGGAGTTGGAAGGCTGTTCTTTGGGGCCCTCTGTTTGTCTGTGTCTGTGTTTTTCTGTTTTCTGTGGAGTTACTGGACGGATGTTATGGGACGGACTCAGACTGCTCCTTTGGGTATTGTGATTGATCATTTCAAGGAGATTGGGGGAGGCTGTAGAGCTCCCTCAGGAGTTGGGAAGTTGTTATTGTTTAAACTCTGAGTGAATGTCTGGTGAAAGTGTGTGAGTGTGGAGGGAGGGGGCCTGCCCTCTCCCCTCCTTTGTGTGGCTCCACGACTTCGGTCAGTTGGGCATCTGAGTGAGGATCTGTGAAAACAGGTCACCCCCTCCCCAAGTAAATGCGTCTGGGATTTCTGTGCACGTGTAGAGAGAAAAGCTGGCTTAAAACTAATGCGCGCACTGTCCGATTTTGGATAGAGTTTTGAGCTAGAGTCTCTTTGCAGATGTGCAGGATGGAGCCCAAGACTGCTGATTGAGAAATGCTGAATATTTTGACTTGCCAGCTAAAAGTTTAAGGTTCGGATTGAATTGGGAAAATTTGTATAATTCTGGTAACTAAATGCCTTTGCTTATTGATCCTGATTTGCAAAATCTCTTAAATCTAGAAAATCCTGCTTTCCTTAAACTAAGGGCAATTAAAGGTTATATGTTCCCTCCCTAAACAAAAGTTAAATAGCTTATGTCAAAGTCTTAAAAGGGACTGATAGCAGTAATCCAATTTCTAAAGTATTATTTCAGGTAGAAACTGGTTTCATACTGGGCTTAGAGGGCACATTTTTCCTTTGCCTGGGAGGGACAGCATAGCTGTCCCAGGATCAGAGGGCTCCAGTTAACTTATCAACTCAGTGTTCTGGAGACCCAGGACTGTAATTTAGATAACATGCCTAAGTTTAACCCAGGTTACCCACGGGCTCTAGATAATATGTTAATCAAACTAGGTTATCTGTTGGTATTTTGTGCTGTAAATGTGGCATGCACCTGTGTAAAAGTGTTTTTGTTTATTCCTGTTTTGTTTTGTTTTCTCCTGTGGTGATTCAAAGTTTTTAATGGGAAATGTTATCTGTCTTTATTGAAAATTGTTTAGCTAGTGAAATTTCTGTTTGTGTCTAAAAAAAAAAAAAAACAACCACAGGCTTGATTTCTTTGAGGCTGAGTGCTCTGACCGATAGCAAAGTACCCTGAGCGGCCGCTGGGATCTTTCCCTAAGGGCGCTTGCTCTCTGTCAGAGGTGGAATCGGCCCGCCTAACTAGTAAACATCTCTGTCTGTTTGGTTGCTGAGAACTTTGATTTGCTATGTGATATTCTGTGCTGGGTTGGGATTTTGAAATTCTGGGGTAGATTTAAAAGGTATTTGTGGATTTTCTAGTCTGATTGGGACATTTAAGGGTGGGGCTCACAGTTCCTCAGGGCAGAGATTTCATGGGCCCTTCCCCCTGCCTGTGAAAGGAAGGCAACGGGCCCTAGAATCTGTACGAGACCAGCCCAACCCCAACTCCTCATCAGCACAGACCAGGAGATTGGGTCTACGACAGAAGGCACCACCAGGAGACCCTCGAACCACGTTGGAAGGGTCCCTACACTGTGGTGCTGACGACCCCCACCGCTCTCAAGGTAGACGGCGTAGCGACCTGGGTCCATCACACTCACATCCGGTCAGCGGACCCATCCGTGATCCGGGAAGACTTCGTCACCAAATGGAGCGTCGATCGAGATCAACGCCACCCGCTCAAGCTCAAGCTACGGCGTGCTCGACCTGCCTGATGCTGGTAACATTGCTGGCGATCACTCCTGCTGCCGGGAGCCCCCACAATACTGTGTAATAGACTTAGATGATGCCTGCATCTTCATGGACATGGCTCCAAAGAGACAAGGACAATTTATAGGAAGGTCAAGAATAGACTTTAGTAGGATTTGGCTGCCTGAAGCGGCCATGATATATTGACCTTTGATTCTCTTGCAGGTTTGAATGTATGTTGACTGTCCTGGAAGGGGACTGTGTGGGGTGAACCCCAAGAGTAGAGGGTGTCTGGCTGCCAAGAGGGCAGGTGCCCAACTGGGCAGGGAAGGGTGCCCATCAGGTTTTGGTCTCTGTTGAGAGACAGTTGATGGTTGGCAGCCTGTATATTGTCTTGCAGGCCTGCGTAACCATGCCCATGTCAGGGGTAGTACAAACCTCAACTGTAGAAAGCTGGGAAAGGCCTGTTTGGAATAGAAGGTCTAAGGCATGGTTATGCATAGAAAGAAAGTTTAATGCCAACAGTTACTGTTTTGTTATAACTCCATGAAAAGGAATTGGCAAGGAAAAATCAGAAAATCTTAGAGCAGATCAGTATGTTTTTCTCCTTACATAATTCCTCTGAAATATTGGCAATGCTAAATAAGTCATGGCAATACATTTCTTTGCATAGATTCAATAAGACTGGTTCCTAATAGTGGTTTTATTAATGGAAAACTTTGACTGGAGTATCATGTTTTAAAGAGCCCTGTCTGAGCTCTAAAGAATTGAAGCCAGTAAAAATGCCACGAAGAAAGCCTGGTATCCTGCTTGGAAGCCCTGAAGATGGCTGGCGCTGGAGCGTCAGGCCCATGCCCTACCATTATTGGCAGTTGGTAAGAGTAGAAGGGGAGCAGTAGGGATGCCTCTGCGTTCCTGCGGAACCCCCACACACTCTGGGCCGCAACAAGTAGGAGGGCTACTGAGATGGGCTTAAAGCCTAGAGCGTGGGCTCAGGTGGAGTTGCTACAGGTGAGGGATTCACCTAACTCAGCAGATACTGCAGGCGGGCCTGATGGCAGCTGGGTGGCGTGGCTTCCTGGCCCTACGGGGCACATTAAGATTCAACCATGAGATTCCAGCAAAGGTAGTCAGTTACCATTCTTGTTGTGTTTATGCAAACATCAGGGACAGTAGATAAATTAATCTTGATTTGGCTTTTTGATAGCCATGGAGGAAATTTTAAGAAGAAAAATCCTATTTCAATAGAAGTTGTTAAAGCTAAAATGGTTTCTTTTCTCTTCCACCAGACCATTTGTTAAGATATGCCCAGTACGGGGCCTCTAGCAACGGGTGGAATAAGAAAAGCAGTCCCGTCTCATGATTGAGCCGGGAAGTTCCAAGACAAAGGGGGGAATGAAAGGCGAAGG
>NW_005871174.1:1102751-1116045 GCF_000147115.1 Myotis lucifugus
AATAAGTTTACTCACGGTTGTTACTACTATTCTAAAACTACAGAGTCCTTCTGTGAGAGAGCTGTGATAGTAGAGAGGGAGGTAGCCTCCCTTCCCAGGTAGGGTAGCCTCCACTTCCCCAGGTAAGGTTCGCCTCACCTTCCCCAGGTAATGCTCCATCTTACCTGGCACGTGCTTGCAAGAGCTCTTCCCGGAAGTCTAAGCCTCTGCTAGCCACATCCAGGAATAAGACACAGACTGACAGACACAGACTGTGCTGCATCGCAGAGCACAGTCCTTTCTCTCCCTCTCACTCCCCTATATAACCCGTCTCACACAGAGTATCTCTCTCTCTGCTTCCTGTCGCTGCGTCGGCAAGGTGGGGGAGCCGAGCTAGCTCGAATAAAGACTCTTATGCTTTTGCATCGGACTGGCTGGCTCCCTGATGTGGTTTCTTGGGGATCCTGAAATCTGGGCATAACACTTACTTTTTCTAAGCCTTAAATTTCCTCATCTGCAAGTTGAGGCTAATAACAGCACTTAATTCCCGGGGAAATTGTAAGATAAAATCAATATTGTATGTGAAATGCCTGAACAGTGCCTGGCCAAGATGAGGGATTTTATACATATTCTCTCCACACAGATATAGAAGAGAATAAAGAAATGGGTCAAGATCCTAGAGAGGGAAGCAAAGGAGAGAGAATGGGGCTTAGTGACTGTGAGGGAGAGGGTTTCTCCCTGATTTTTCTAATTTAAAATTTATTTTTGAGCCACTGTAATTCAATTCTAATTAGACAGTATCTTATTCTTGATTATCTAAGGCAGGGGTCCTCAAACTTTTTAAACAGGGGGGCCAGTTCACTGTCCCTCACCGTTGGAGGGCCGGACTACCGTTTAAAAAAAAACTATGAACAAATTCCTATGCAGACTGCACATATCTTATTTTGAAGTAAAAAACACAAAACGGGAACAAATACAATATTTGTATTTGCATGTGGCCCGCGGGCCGTAGTTTGAGGACCCCTGAAAGGCATGCTTGAGTTCTCATACCTCTTCCTGCTGTTCTGCATCTTTGGGCTGTTGTGTTTGCCCATAGTTACCACCTGACTTAGTACTGCTCTTTCTAGGATTGTAGGAAATCCTGTCCTGGAGAGATGACTTGTAACCACACCCTGAATTATCACTGGGCCTCTTTCCTTTAAGTATCTAGCTTGCCTGGTGCTATCTTGAAGAGTTATCTCATCTTGGATCACAATCTGGAGCTGCCATTTCCAAGCTGCTGAGGTTATACAAAAGTATGTACATTGGAGTTTTGTAATGCCCTTGAGCCAGTTTTTAATCTATTCGCCCATATCATACTCAAATGACCAATTCATTAGTGAGATCAAACGATTTTGTGAGCATAGAATAAAACCTCTTCTCCCTTGATTTTTACTCCTGTAAAGGATCTTTTTAAAAAAATATATTTTATTGATTTTTTACAGAGAAGAAGGTAGAGGGATAGAGAGTTAGAAACATTGATCAGCTGCCTCCTCCACATCCCCCACTGGGGATGTGCTGCAACCAAGGTACATGCCCTTGACCGGAATCGAATCTGGGACCCTTCAGCCCGCAGGCCAACGCTCTATCCACTGAGCCAAACCGGTTAGGGCTCCTGTTAAGGATCTTGATTTTTAACTGTGGTATTAATTTTGGTCTAAAGCCCTCATAGTATTAACAAACCATTCTCATGAAGGAGATAATGGCCGTATTCACCATACAATTGGCTTATTTCCTTAAAAGTCCCTCCATAGGGATGATGATGAAGAAGTTGAACTAAACTTGAACTTCTTGTTCAAGGACCCATGTTGAACATACACTTAGGGTCCTAGCAGTGTGATTTTGGGAATACCGTAAATTTTATGTCGATTACAAACCAAACCATATTATTCAAAGCATATTTGTCAAGTATCTACTGTATACCAGGCATCTTCTGCCTTACTTAGCTCACTTAATCTTTGAAACAACTCTGAGATATAGACATTTCCATTCATATTATATGAAGACCGCAGGAAAGGAGAGCTTGAAAGACTTGTCTGAGGTCACATACATGCAAGTGTAGGATGTGAACATAACTACCTGGTTATAAATCCTTTGCTATTTCCACTCCATCACTTTGCTGCCTGTGTATGAATTTAATTTCAATCCAACAGAGGAGAAGAGACAAGCATATAAAGGACCAATGACAAGATAATCTGTGATAAGTATCATATGGGTAGAATAAAACATACCAAAGGGTTTGAAGGAAGAAGAGATCATTTCATCATGGCATTTATCTTTTCTATTTCTACCTGCTCCTTTGGGAATGCTGCTTTCCCCAAATGGAATGCCCTCTCTCTTACTCTTTTAGGCTCAGGTCAAATTCATTTTCTGGGAGCTCTTCCCCCCCCCCCCTCAACCCCCTATAATTAGTGCCATCTTCTCTCTTTCCTGTCAGCTCATCTGTTTGATTTTGTTACCTACTGTCTAGCATGGTGGAGTATCCTAGTAGCAGGTAACGCTGTGTTTCCATTGGGGAGTTGGACATTTCTAGGCACATCTGTCAAACTAGTGAAGTAGACCTACTGGAAGTCCATTTATCTGAGGGATGAAGAAGTCTCATTTGGGGGCAGGGATAATGTTGGGTAAAATAGAGAATCAGAAATACATTTGTTTTTAAAAACATCATCTTTGCCCTAACTGGTTTGGCTCAGTGGATAGTGTCGGCCTGCAGACTGAAAGGTCCCAGGTTCGATTCCGGTCAAGGGCATGTACCTTGGTTGCGGGCACATCCCCAGTTTGGGGTGTGCAGGAGGCAGCTGATCGATGTTTCTCTCTCATCGATGTTTCTAACTCTCTATCCCTCTCCCTTCTTCTCTGTAAAAAATCAATGAAATATATTTAAAAAAACAAAAAAAACCCATCATCTTTGTGCTAGAAGGATGGGTTTCCTTCCAGTTCAGCCTTCCTCCTGCCCCTACCCAATTATGTCTGAGTCAGAAGTGGTGTGGCTGGATGTGAAAGAGGCTATAACTAAAACATCTTAAAACTGTGTGTGGAATTTTTGGGACAAGAAATTAGTGCTGATTGAGATTAACATACAAGCACGTGTGAACATGGTATTACATGGTATTATCCTCATGGCATAATACAGCAAGTGCATTGGAATCATGAATATCACAGTCTGCTTTAGGTCATCACAGGCTTCAGCAGAGAATCATTGTACCTGAAGTCTGTAGATCCTTGGGGGAGGGATTAATCTCCATGGCAAGAGGACCACAATTTCATATGCACATGATACATTGTTGATGAGCAAAACTACATATCTCCTTAAATGGATGCACTGTTTTCTTTCAAATGTCTTATAGAGACTGTTATGATAAATAAATGCAGATTTACTAGAAGGATTACAGAGTTTATAGTAGCTTGTGTCATATATTTTTCAATTAGCAGACACTAAAATGTACCAATTTTTGAGTAAATGTGGTGAATATTCGTGTTAGAAGAGGTTTCCTGCCTCCCTGAGGCTGTGAATGGTGTGGGGTGGAGTTAGTGACATCTGGTGGTGGCAGCTCCCACTAGATGGATTAACTTACTGAAGACTGGTACTGGCTCTTTACCATTCGACACACAAACTTTGACACTTGGTATTTAGTAAGTCAATATTGAATAAATAATAAGCTAATATATGAATAAAGTTTGGGCTACTTCTACCACTGCATTCTGACATGTTATATAGAACTCCAGCTATCTTGTCTCCATAAGAACAATTAAAAGGCAGAGAGTTAGAGAGAGAGAGAGAGAGAGAGAGAGAGAGAGAGAGAGAGAGAAGTTTTTAGTTAGTTGGTACATACATACTATGCTAATTTACATTTTTCAGTGATACAGTCATGTGGATCAACTCACATACTGGTATATGAACTTTTCCCCACCCAATGAGTCAGTTGAGATGGTAATAATAATTTAATTTAATGCTCTTCATTTGTGACTGCCACACTAAAACCCTGACATATATTAGTTGCAAAAAAGAGATGATCCATGTTTTTTGAATTTTTCTTTCACTAACTTTATGTGATTTTTAAAGAATTTTGACTGAAAATGAAAAAAACTCTTTGGTGAAATCTTCAAGTGGAGTAAATCATGTACTTGGGATACTTTTAATTAAATTATTTTCCATGTTGAGGTTTTAGCTTTGGTTGTGACATGAGCCAGATGTCCTAATCAGCTTTTATATATAGACCAGAGATTTTGCCCCAAACTCCACAGGTAAGATCAGGATAGGCAGTTTTAAAGTTTTCCTTCTTCTTCACTTCTGGGACTGTAAACTCACAGAAAATCTAGGCAGACCCTAATTTATAAACATTCAATTTATACTCACGCCATTGACGCACCATGAGAAGGATAATAAGAGAAAATGGAATTATGAAATTCAGAGAATCTCAAATGGTTGGAGCTGAAAGGGAGCTTAGAGGTCATCACAGTTTAACCTGTTCATTTTATTGAAGTGACTGGTACAAGATCACACATCTAGTAAGCTCTGATTTCACCTCTTTCAGTATTGGATCAGCTAATGACTACAAACATGGTCTAGCGTGCCACTCTAGAGCCTCTTTACACCCACCCCAGGAGCTGATCTTTAGGGACAAAATCAGTAGGCAAAATCTGGTTTGCTTTGGCTAATTATTGACTTGACAGGGCATTGGCAAGTAGAAGGAGAGTGAGGTCAGTGCATTTCTTTTTTTTTAAAAAAAATATATTTTATTGATTTTTTACAGAGAGGAAGGGAGAGGGATAGAGAGTTAGAAACATCGATGAGAGAGAAACACCGATCAGCTGCTTCCTGCACACTCCCCACTGGGAATGTGCCTGCAACCAAGGTACATGCCCTTGACTGGAATCGAACCTGGGACTCTTGAGTCTGCAGGCCTACACTCTATCCACTGAGCCAAACCGGTTAGGGTGGTCAGTGCATTTCTTACCATGATGGCCTGGACTACAGGTCGTTGATGCTGTGTTCACTACTGAAAGCCAGTTCCTGTTGGAGACCCCCCTTCAGTGATGGCTTTCTCTTTTAATTCTGGTATCTTTGTCTTTTTAGGCCTAGAGATAGTATCGACTCCCACTTTTTAGCAGTTACAAGGTACTTCACTGTCCCTTATTGGCTTATCTTAATGTTGCTCACATTTCTAAAAGGGTCCAATTATTAAACTCTCCTCAATTGCTCCAATGAGTATAAAATTGATTTCCTGTTTGAACTCTGATGGCTCTATCCCATCCTCTGTCACCTTATTCTTTTCCCTCATAACACAAATTACAGGCTATATTCAACCTATAAACATTTGTTTACTCATTTATTATCTGACCTTCCTGACTAGAATGTGTTTCCATGGTTTGGCACAGTGCCTGACACATAGTAGGTATTCGATAAATGTTTGTTGAATAAATGGATCCAGGCATACAAACTTCTAGTTCAAAATTCTTTCTAAACTTTACAGTGAGAATAACTCTATAGAGCTTTAAGAAAAATTTTAATTTATTTCAACTACAATGTGAATTGCATAGGCTTTGTGGCTGGTAGCTACTATTTAATATGCTGTTTTTATGCTAAAAGGTCCTTCAGGTCAACACATTATTCCCCATAGCACATGAAGGCAGTAACCAGGCATATCTTGCCTATGGCTTATGCCTAAGGCTTTGCACACTGACTGGTACAGACATAAGTTTTCCCTTGTGCTGAGTACCAAACTTACTACTGGTGCCTTTTAGATGCATAAGGCATGGACTCTACCTTTGAGGGGCCCATAGTCTTACTGAAGAGACTGTAATTTAAACAATGTAAGGTAATAGGTGATATAGTGAAGTCTATGGGAAAGTATTTCAGGATCACAGAGAGGGGAGAAAGTCCAAGGAACTCTTGATAGATGATCTGGTGGAAGGAGAGGGGCCCTGCTAGGGACCTTCCTCTTCTGAAACTCCTTATTCAAAAATACGGATTCTAAAGTGCATTTTGGCAATCCAATTTATTAAGATGCTGGGTATTTCATGTAAATACCAAGTTTGCCTAATTCTTTTCTTTTTTCTCATTTAAAGTCTTTATTGTTGAAAGTGTTACATATGTTTCCTTTTTCCCTCATTGACCTCTCCCCACCCACTCCTGCCACCAGTGTGGTTTGCATAATTCTTGATGCTGGTTTTTATTTTCCTTCTTTTATCTTTTTATTTTCTTCAGGAAAAATAGTGAAGGAAGTAAAGGTCATTTTTTAATCTGAATTTTCTGAGTGTCCGCCATGTTCAAAACATAAAATCTGTTTAAAAAATGGTAAAATCTGGTTAGTCACGAGTACTCTTTTAGAGCTTCATCAAACTTATCTGACATTATATAGGAAAAAAATTTTACATGGGGGAAAAAAAGAAAGAAGAAAAACTTACATTCCCCACCAGAGGGAGACAGTTTTTTCCTTTTTCCTTTCAAAACCTCAATTCTGATTAACACAGATTTGAAGAGTACAGTACAAGGTTTACTAGGGATGATTAATACCCAGAGGAAAAGAACAAACTTACAATCTAATTTGTTTACTTTTGTCTTTTAATATCAAATTATTTTCGAGTTTTAAGTTCTGTTCTGCCAGCACAGTAAATGCTACTTAATAAGCATAGAACTTTAAGAGCTACTTGTTATTTCAGTGTCAACTTTATCTCTAATCATATTAGTATGGATTCAGATAGGACACTGATAATATAACAACATGGAATAATGTAACATAATTACTTCCTGTAGTAAGACATTTTCAAATTAACCCTAAACTAATAGAGACAAGGGGTATGGTGGTGTGGTGGAGGAAGAGGAACTGGTAGGTAGCATGACCTTTCTACTGCCAAGACTGTAGATGTTGGAATAAGCTAAACTGACTGACAGTTTTCACTATGCTGCAACTCTTTAAAAAATTTAAAGAGAAATTGACTTATAGTAGTTACTAATTTAGGAAAAGTGATACATGAGCAATAACGCCTATCCATGGCATATCTATGCCTAGGGTAATTAAACATTTATCAGAAATAGAGAATTGTCTAGAGATTTAAAATGTAAGACCTACTGTACTTTTAAAAAGTCCAATTTCACGCCCAATTTAGTAGAGCCGTAGATCGTGATGTCCAGTGTAATTACTTGGACATTTCATTCTTCTCAATGGTTCTTTTTGGAAACCAGTTCAGATCTGACCTGTGTAAATGTTTTTTAAATTACTTCAAAACATTTTACAAATCCAATTAGTGACAGTCAAATCTTCCCAGCTTACCTCATTTGACATAAGAGCCACTGACGTAGCCTTACTGCTTATTGTGATTCTTGTTTACTTACTTTTATCATTTTCAGAATAAGTACAGCTAGAATATGGAATAATTCTCAGAAGCTCACATTTAAATGTGGAATAACATGGAGGCATCAGGTGAAATATTTGTCTATTTATGAGCATGAGTTTCTCATCGTAATTCAGTGAAGGTAAATGAATGCTTTGGAAAAGCACAGAGTGTCACTTAAGTTTCCCTTGCCTCAGGTATCATTTAATCAGCATGCACAGTTAATAATTCTGCTTTTTCTATTTGTCAAGATCTCAATATTTTTTCAATATGAGGCCTGCTCCAGTGTACTTTACATGACACTTTATAATTAGTGGTACTTGAGAATTTGGCAGTTTTAAAAATTCATACAACATTCTTAGTTACAATTTATAAATGATTTTAAAGTATAATTAACATTCATCTTTACAAGTTATATGCAAACAAATATGCAAATTCAGAAATAAATATGCAAACATATAAAATGTTTTTGAATTAAGTAGTCCTTAACATTTTTAATGAAATCAATATTTTATTCATATTTTGCACACAATTTTGAGTGCTTACTGATTTGAGGGGTTTATAGCATATAGGCTTTTGCATATTGCAACCTCTAACTACCAGCAATGGGAGGGAAATGAGAATGAGTTCCTTTTTTTGGTGAAAACTGAAAGGATGATTTGAGAGACAAATCATATAGGTGCTGTCAGTGGGTTATTGATGCAATTAAAACAGGCTTTTTGCTCCTTGAACTCTTTACCTTATAAGAACCTCTACTTCCTTAGATGACACAAAACCTGCTTGGATCTCAGGAAGATGAAGTTGAAAACATCAACAAAGTGCCCCAACTTCTTGAGTTGGTGGCTGACAAAGGCTAATAATTGAGTTGTTAACTATGAATTTTTAATGTATTCAAGTCTGAAGAGAGAAGAATTCAGGGCTCAACATGAGAAGAACAAAGGATTATCAGGAAAGTGCACCTTCAATGGAGAAGTCACTAAGCAAGACTATAGATTCAGTAGGTTTACTTATTTAAAAATATTTCTTCTAGAGGTTAACTGACTCAACAAACACTCATCTTTCAAGGCCCAGCTTCAGCTCCTTTTCAAGGCAGAATTCTCACTACTGGGGTCTTCCTTCTCCAAATTCATATTGTGTTATAAGACAGCTAGGCTAAGGTTTTCATTTGCTCATTATGGGCAAGGCCTATACTCAGGGCTATCAGGGACACACAGAAATATAAGACTTTATCAATTAGCACACACAGTTTAGGTTTAAAATGTTCTCTAATTTTTATAGGCAAGCATGTTTTATTATTATTTTTAAATGGAAAATTTCTTGAGGAAAAAGAACATTTGTAAAAGAGATGTTGAGAATTTATTTTGAGTGGCAGTTCTGATAAATTTGTAGTTCACTGGAATGTTGTGCAAAGAAGGATTCTGAGGTTGTGTTATTAGTATCAGCATTGCCATGTTTTTGTCATCCTTGCTCAACTTAGAATCTTGTTTTAGTAGCATTTCTTTTATTAGAGAATGAGTAGCATTTCTTTTATTAGAGAATGAGAGCTTTATGATTCATTTAATTTCCCTTTTTTAGCTGCTAGAAACTCATAGGAAAATTTTGATATAATTTTCCCTTTTTATTACTTGAGTTTTCTTTTTGTTTTGTGATATGTTATTATACTGTAATTTGTTTTAAACAGCCAGTTATTCTAAATCTTTTTGAGAAACAGATACTTATATATACTTCTTTCTATAAACTTTATGGAGCCTCACATAGGTCCAGGGCCCTACGGAGGCATAGAATATATGCACTTTTATTGCATGTAGAACACAGAACTTGATGCTATGGGACTCCTATATGGTAAGTGCACAATGATGCATGAATGAATGAGTGAGTGAATGAATGAGTTCAGAAGGAATTCGAACCATGAAAAAGATCATGATGGGATGTGATTTACCAAGGAAAGCATCAGACTGGAGATAAATCTTGGCTAATGCCTTTAAAAAGGCATAGACTAAAGATTCGAACAGTAGGAAATGGTGTGGAGGAGAATAAAGGTTTAGTAAGAAGAATTGAAAATGACAGGAGCCATAATATTCGAGTCCTCTACCTGGGACTATTTTCTTGGGTGAAATGTAAGAATTCAGAGAGCAAGACTTTTTTTTATAATTCATTCAGGACAGATTACAGTAGCCGTCTACACAGTATTTTCAGGGTTGTTTAAAGTTGGTTGATGATAAAGGTGGTTCTGCTACCTATATTTATTTCAAACTCCAAAAATAAAATCACAGGCTGTGATTATTTGAACTTGCTTATTTAAGGTATAATAATTCACTTAGCTGCATCACAAATTAATCTTCCTTCATAGAGTGAGAATAAGCAATCAAAATTCTGTTTTGCTACAAGCTGCTCTATAATGTTTGTGGGGACTGGTTTTGTTTATTTGCTGCTTTACGATAGTCTTAGGTAAACAACATATAGCTCTATCTATGTGCATCTGGGTAGGCTTCAACATTTTTATTATGCAACTTAAACATGGAAAACCAGATCTGCTGCAGTTAACAAAACAACTAAATCTCATTCGGTATAACACAAACCGCCACCACCTTCTTGTCAACTAACCTTGGTCTTTAAAGACTATCCGTACACAATTAGTCACTTCCATATGCCATTCATTCTTCCCTTACTTTACTTTTTTTTTTTTCCCTCTCAATGTTTTGTTTCTCTGGGCTGAATTTCATCTCAGTTGATTGCCCAATTCGCTTTTCATTCAGTCATAATTGTTTTTTGAATTGTCTTAAATTCTCAAATGGATTATGACAATTTGAAAATTAACAATGGCGCCTTAATTGCTTGGGGCTGTGTGATCCACAAAACCCTGTTGGCTGATGTTTCCCCCACCACCACCTATTTTTTTTTTTTTAAAGCCAAATGTGAAAAAGTAGAAATGAATAGACACAAGCAGAAAATACATATGGTTGTAATTTACAAAAACGCTTAATTTTCCAATATTTGGAAATCAACCATAAATACCCACCAAACCATTTAAATACAGAACTTACTTTTAAAAATCCAAAAGCGTTTTCTTTCATTTAAACTCAGTTTCTTTCTCTTGTGGAAGTAGGAACATAGATGAGCAGGACAACATTACCTGCATGTGTATGGACATAAAAAATCAGGAAAAATCATTATTCTTTAATGATCTGATTTCAGTTGGGCCCTCAATGCTGCCTGGCAATCCTCTTACTTGTCCCTGGTCCGCTTCTAGAATTCCTCCTGAGGCAGCTGTTTCAAACCTTTAAACTTGTGTCATTCTTTTCACCCCTCTCATTCTCAACCTTTAGCCCTGCTGTATAATTTTCAGAGAATATAGCAGTTTCCGAGCATCTTCTTGGACTTTCTTTGCTTCTACCTGCAGACTCACCTATAGAAACACACACACATTTTAACCTCTTTCTTCCTCAGTTTTGAAGGAAGATATGTTTCCCTTCATTCTAATATTATCCTTTTAGGTGTATTGGAGTCTATTCCACTGGCCTCTTCTCTAGATGTCAATCTCTTTCTTTCCCTATTCTCCGGCTCCCTCTATTCAGCCTGCAGACATGATCAAGTCTGGTCTTCACTATCTACCACTACTTTAACATCCCCAACTCCGTTCTTGTCTCTTTCACATTTGGCCTTCATGTGCAGCCAACTCTGTCTTCCACCTGCAACTCCCCTCCCCATTCTCTGTGCATTGGGGATTAGAAAAAGAAGGTCTCTCCTATTCCAGGTAATCACCTGAGAGCTTTTGCCTATTTACTTTCCTTTCTTAGCTTATCATGGTCTTCTCTATTTCCTCGTTCTTTTTAAAAAAAATACATTTAAAAAAATTGATTTCAGAGAGGAATGGAGAGGGAGATCGAGATAGAAACATTAATGATGAGAGAGAATCATTGATTGGCTGCCTTCTGCACACCTCCTGTATGCCCCCTCCACCCTCCCTACTGGGGATAGAGCTTGTAACCCAGGTATGTACCCTGACCGGAAACTGAACCGTGATCTCCTGGTTCAAAGGTCAATGCTCAACCACTGAGCCACACTGGCTGGGCTCTATTTCCTTGTTCTTAAAACTTCCTTTAGACCAGTGGTTCTCAACCTGTGGGTCGCGACCCCTTTGGGGGTCGAACGACCCTTTCACAGGAGTCGCCTAAGACCATCGGAAAACACATATATAATTACATATTGTTTTTGTGATTAATCACTATGCTTGAGTTATGTTCAATTTGTAACAATGAAAATACATCCTGCATATCAGATATTTACATTATGATTCATAACAGTAGCAAAATTACAGTTATGAAGTAGCAACAAAAATAATTTTATGGTTGGGTCACCACAACATGAGGAACTGTACTAAAGGGTCGTGGCATTAGGAAGGTTGAGAACCACTGCTTTAGACAGATATTTCTGGGTCTGCAAATTTTGATCTTGTGTGTTTCTCTGGTTTTAGCTTTCATGTACTTCCTGGGTCCTAACTTGACCTGGTGGGCCAAAGTTTGGTCCTTTCTGCCAGACAAGGGGGTCTCAGACATTTTCCTGTACTTCAAAGCATTTTGAAAACACTGTCTCTACTTCCTCAGCTCCCACTCACTTCTCATCCCATTGAACCACCTGGTCTTCCTAAGATTATGGATGACTTCCTGATGGCTAGATCCTATGGCCCATTTTAAGTTTCATCATTTTCTCAGATTTTTAACACTTGACTTTTTTTTATTTTTTGAAGCTTTCCCCCCATTGGCTTCCAGAATACCAATCAGAATTCATTTTTACTGCTCTGGTTTTTGAGATACAAAGGGGAGTAACAGATGGCCTCTGCCTCCAGGGACGTTACAATAGGGGAAAAGAGAGACAAGTAAACAGGCAAGTACAAATCTAGAAATAAAGTTATGCATGGAAGAATGCTCATTCTTGTACACATAGGGTGAAAGAGGGCTTGATTTATTTCTTAACTGAGGCTTGAGGGATGACTAGGAGCTACCTAGGATGGGACCTGGAATCAGTCACATTTTAGAAATATCACTCTGGTTGCTGAGAAGATAATGAATTGGGTGATTGTAAGAGTGGTGGCAGGTTTATGGGTTAAAAGGCTGTGGCAGAAATCTAGGCCAGATGTTCTGGCTCAATGCAGGGGAATGGTAATGAGATAGAAAAAGGTGAAAGCAAGTGATGGATTTTAGTGATAAGAAGGATAAATAATGGAAAAGACTTGGTAATTGCCCTAGCTAGTTTGGCTCAGTGGATAGAGCATCAGCCTGCAGACTGAAGGGTCCTGGGTTTGATTCTGGTCAAGGGCACATGCCTGGGTTGTGGGCTCGGTTCCCTGTAGGGGGCGAGCAGGAGGTAACCAATTAATGGTTCTCTCTCATCATTGATGTTTCTGTCTTTCTCCCTCTCCCTTCCTCTCTGAAATCAATAAAAATATTAAAAAGAAAACAAAGCAAAAAAACATGAAAAGACTTGGTAATAGGCTGGTTTCACCTATTAAAAGTTTTTTTTTAAGTTACAAATGAAACTTTTTCTTACATTTAAACTCATTATGAATATTTATTTTTAATAATATGAAGGAAAACACACTATTATATTTTTAATAGCTTCCGATTGCTGTTATAAAAATTACCACAAATTTAGAGGCTTATAAGAACACAAATGTATTATTTCACTGCTACTGTAGATTAAAAGTCCAGGTAGACTTGACTGGGTTGTATGCCTAAACTGAAATTAAGATGTTAACTGACTTGGGCTTTTTTGTAGAAGCTCTGGGAATAACCTGCTTCCAAGCTCATTCGGATGGCTGGACAAATTCAGTTCCTCGCAGCTATAGGACTGAGGGCCCCCTTTCCTGTGGTCTGCCAACCAAGGGCTGCTATTGGCTGCTAAAGGCCACTCATATTTTTTCAAATGCACCCCCCACCCCCCA